>NC_091343.1:557801-627801 GCF_038502225.1 Cherax quadricarinatus
TGTCTCGTTGCTTGCATGCATGAAACTATTGTTTGTAAACCATTGCTAATTTCCTCACAAGTGAAATAGCGTTTATTGAACATAATATTTAATCGTTCAATAGTTTGTGGTGACAACTTATCTTGTACAATACCACTGATAAACCAATCACATTGTCTTAGGTCATATTTAGCACCTAGAGATCTGAGACTATTGTCTAATGTGATTCTAAATGCCTGTAAGTCTGAATAACAATGTTTGGGTGGCTTCAAGCTTGATATTAAGACTGCATGTCTAACTCTAGCCTTGTCAGCATCGAAGTAATTGTCTGCTAAGACACGTAAGGCTATTTGATAATTACCTTTAACCACCGGAAATGACTTAATCAGTTCATAGGGTTCTCCCTTCACAAGACATTTAAGATAATTGAACTTAGCAATCTCATCTATGTCAGTTCGTGAATTTACTATGGATTGAAAACCACTAATGAATTCTTCATAATTACGACCTTGGAAAATAGGTAATGACAATGTAGGTAAGCTTGGTAATGGGACACTTGTTGTTGTTACAGGTGTAACAGGTGTTTAACCACTAGTAGTAGGTATCTGTGACAGAGTTTTACGGCAGATAGCCTGTACTCCTGTCCACCTTAATTGTTGATCACTAAAAGTATCCAAAACATTTTTAATTTCATCCTCAGATGGATCTGATTCAAGAAATTTATTTTCATAATGTGTATAGTCTGAATTAATTATTTCCAGACGTTGTGTAAATAATTCAAACTTGACCTCAAGATCATCAAAATCTATGTTTGTATCTTGAGTTAATCCTAGACAGACTGAAATTAGATTTTCTAATTGTGTAATCTTAGTCTGTAAAGACTGAAATTGAGTTTTCAAACAAGCCATTTTAATGGTATACTGAAAATTCTAGCACCACACTTAGAGTGTTTAAAAACACTGTACTGCTATAAACAGCTGAGTTTTTGTTATGCTTAAGTCAGCAATAATCGAGTCAGACACTACTGACCCACTAAGCTTAACCTCAGGGTCAATGACCATGAAGGGTACACAGTACATGTGGCTGGTGTTTATGGCTTAGAGTTTTGCTGTGTCAGCCTGCCAGGATAATTAATCGTAAATAACGATGTTATACACTTCATTCACTATACACTATAAATGTCACTGTATAACTGTAATCACACGTGAATATTACTTACACATACATAAATTTCACTGTTAATATATATTTGAAAGCTTACACTTTATATATAAGTTCCTTTAATATAACAGGTAGATCTATAAGAAACAAACTTTAACACAATCTTGTCTCTTAATTTCTGTCTATAAACATTATAAACACTATGTGTATATATACACTCAGACAAACAACATCACTTGGTGGTGTTGTCTTAATCAGCGATTTCTCCAGATTGGAGCAGTTGATGCAGGGTGTGGGTGAGTCACCCAGCTCCCGTTTTCTTTGGGTGTCCGCTGGGTGAGCGCCCGTTTTCTTTTGGGTGAACGCTGGGTGAGCGCCCGTTTTCTTTTGGCTGCCCATTCTCTGTGATTGAGTCTGGAGGGACTCATTTATACTGATTTATATTGTAAAACACTAGTTTTACATCTTTTTTCGAAGGACCTTGGCTCATAGGTTATTTGTACACTGTAGTACAACATATTTGGACCACAGTGTGGTCTTTATCCGGTTCGAGCACGACCAAACTCTATTGAGAATTTTGGCCTTACCTGCTGTGTTTATTATAACTATATATAATGAACACTTAGCTGATAAATGACAGCAAATCGTCTACACAGCCGCCCCTGCAGACGAGGTCTAGAAGCTGTCGAAACCATCACAACAGTGGGCTGTCAAGAGATACAATTTGTAAGTATAAATTACCCCTAGGGGGTGTTATGTCAGCATATTTCATTCGATGATGGCTGACGAAATACCTACTTGTTTGGACTCAAAAGTCCACACCTTACTGCCGATTATAGGTTGATTACAAACTCCTTGTGACTCAAGAATTGCGCAATCCCCCGATCTACAAGAAATTCGTAACATACCTTGCTCTTTGTAACGTGAGCTATGGTGTTCTCAACACCTTCGACAGATATTGGTGACTTGATAGAAGCTGAAGTGTCCTTGGATGTCCACGTCTTCCATTGTCTAGGAAACGCACACTGGTACACTATGTTCCACAAGATTTGTCTTTATTGTTCACAATGTATCACAAGAGAAGCTGATCACACTTCTATTAAGTGTTTGTGTTAGAGACACTTTGTTCACACTAACGCACAGATCAGTATCCTGGCGTCAGTGTCACTCTCCATAGAGTCAAAGATAGTCTGCCAGACGCCACAGCGCTCCATGCCGTCACTGCCCTAATACACAAAAAAAAAAAACGCTGACCTAGTACCTTGCATCCTTGTCACCTCCTCGATGAAGCAAAGCAGAATGTTTGTTTCTTGCTGTCTTAATCATAGACAACAATGTACACTATCTTTACTATGGTAATAAAGTGGGAGCAGGATTTTCCTTAATTGTCCTGCTAAAGTAAGAATGTATTGTCTCTTATAAAAATACACTTTGCAACACCGCTGCAAGGAGCAGAGGTCACTTGACTACGTGGCATAGCATCTGTGATCAATTACTCACTCTAGCAGTAAACAAGACGCTCGCCCCTTCTGAGTGGCCCCTCAGGGCTGAGAGGGCTTGGCCCCTCAGGGCTGAAAGGGCTGAAGGGGGCTGATACCCCCCTCCTGGAGAAAATTTCTCCACATATAAATATATATATATATATATAATATATATAATAAATATATATACATAATATATATATATATATATATATATATATATGTATATGTATATATATATATATATATATATATATATATATATATATATATATATATATATATAGATCTATATATATATATATATATATATCTATATATATATATATATGTATATATATATATATATATATTTATATATATATATATATATATCTATATATATATATATATATAGATGTATATATATATATATATATGTATATATATATATATATATATATATATATATATATATATATATATATATATATATATATATATATATATATATATGTCGTGCCGAATATGTAAAACTGGTCAATTAGCAAGTACTCATTTAAAATTAAGTCCATTCCAAAATTTTCTCTTATACGTTTGAAAATATATTTTTTTCATTAATGTTAATGCAAAAAATTTTAATTTTGCACCAAAAGAATCTTAGAAAACTTACCTAACCTTATTATAACAAGAGCAATTTATTTTAGCCTAACCCAACTAAATATGTTTTAAATACGTTTAGAGTAATTTAGTACTAAACAAACACAATAAAATATATTTTTTTCGTTAGGTTCAGAATGATTTTGGCGAAATTATTGCATACACAAATTTTCACTTGTCCTATATGGCAAGATGAACGTTGCTATTTAAGCCAAGATGGCAAGTTCTGCCTATTCGGCACGACATATATATATATATATATATATATATATATATATATATATATATATATATATATATATATATATATATATATATATATATATATATATATATATATATATATATATATATATACATATATATATATATATATATATATATATATATATATATATATATATATATATATATATATGTATATATGTATATATATATATATATATATATATATATATATATATATATATATATATATGTATATATATATGTCGTGCCGAATACGTAAAACTGGTCAATTAGCAAGAACTCATTTAATATTAAATCTTTTCCAAAATTTTCTCTTATACGTTTAAAGATATATTTTTTTCATTAATGGTAGTGTAAATGTTTTTAATTTTGCACCAAAAGAAACTTAGAAAACTTACCTAACCTTGTTATAACAAGGCAATTTATTTTAGCCTAACCCAACTAAATATATTTTAGATTTGTTTACAGTAATGTAATATTAAACAAACACAATGAAATATATTTTTTTCGTTAGGTTCAGAATGATTTTGGCGAAATTATTGCATACACAAATTTTCGTTTGTCCTATATGGCAAGATGAGCGTTGCTATTTAAGCCAAGCTCGCAAGTTCTGCCTACTCGGCACGACATATATATGTGGAATGGTTGGTATTTTTTTTTTAATAAATGTGTGAAAGAGGGGAAGGAACCTAGGGATTTGCTGAGAGCGTGTATAGTCCCTCTATATAAAGGGAAGGGGGACAAAGGTGATTGTAAAAATTGTAGAGGAATAAGTTTACTGAGTATACCAGGAAAAGTGTACAGTAGGGTTATTATTGAAAGAATTAGAGGTCAGGCAGAATGTAGAATTGCGGATGAGCAAGGAGGTTTTAGAGTTGGTAGGGGATGTGTAGATCAAGTGTTTACATTGAAGCATATATGTGAACAGTATTTAGATAAAGGTAGGGAAGTTTTTATTGCATTTATGGATTTAGAAAATTCATATGATAGAGTGGATAGGGGAGCAATGTGGCAGATGTTGCAAGTACAGTGTATGGAATAGGTGGTAAGTTACTAAATGCTGTAAAGAGTTTTTATGAGTATAATGAGGCTCAGGTTAGGGTGTGTAGAAGAGAGGGAGACTACTTCCCGGTAAAAGTAGGTCTTAGACAGGGATGTGTAATGTCACCATGGTTGTTTAATATATTTATAAATGGGGTAGAACAAGAAATAAATGCAAAGGTGTTCGGGAGAGGGGTGGGATTAAATTATGGAGAATTTAATACAAAATGGGAAGTGTCAGAGTTACTTTTTGTTGATGATACTGTGCTTATGGGAGATTCTAAAAAAATTACAAAGGTTAGTGGACGAATTTGGGAGTGTGTGTAAAGGTAGAAAGTTGAAAGTGAACATAGAAAAGAGTAAGGTGATGAGAGTATCAAATGATTAAGATGAAGGAAAATTGGATATTAAATTGGGGAGGAGACGTATGGAAGAAGTGAATGTTTTCAGATATTTGGGATTTGACGTGTCAAAGGATGGATTTGTGAAGGATGAGGTTAATCATAGAATTGATGAAGGAAAAAAGGTGAGTGGTGCATTCAGGTATCTGTGGAGGCAAAAAAACATTATGGAGGCATAGAAGGGAATGTATGAAAGTATAGTGGTGCCAACACACTTATATGGGTGTGAAGCTTGGGTTGTAAATGCTGCAGCGAGGAGGCGGTTGGAGGCAGTGGAGATGTCCTGTCTAAGGGCAATGTGTGGTGTAAATATTATGCAGAAAATTCGGAGTGTGGAAATTAGGAGGTGTGAAGTTAATAAAAGTATTAGTCAGAGGGCTGAAGAGGGTTTGTTGAGGGGGTTTGGTCATTTAGAGAGAATGGATCAAAGTAAAATGACATGGAGAGCGCATAAATCTGTAAGCGAAGGAAGGAGGGGTAGGGGTCGTCTTCGAAAAGTATGGATGGAGGGGGTAAAGGATGTGTTGTGGGCGAGGGGTCTGGACTTCCAGCAAGCGCGCGTGAGCGTGTTAGATAGGACTGAATGGAGACAAATGGTATTTGGGACCTGACGAGCTGTTCAAGTGTGATCAGTGTAATATTTAGTGAAGGGATTCAGGGAAACCGGTTATTTTATATAACTGGACTTGAGTCCTGGAAATGGGAAGTACAGTGCCTGCACTGATATAGGCAGTTTGGAGGGATATATTGTGTATTTTTATAGGTATATACTTCTAAACTGTTATATTCAGGGCACATCTGCAAAAACAGTGATTATGTGTGAGTGAGGTGAAAGTGTTGAATGATGATGAAAGCATTTTCTTTTTGGGGATTTTCTTTCTATTTGGGTCACCCTGCTTCGGTGGGAGACGCCCGACTTGAATATATATATATATATATATATATATATATATATATATATATATATATATATATATATATATATATATATATATATATATATATATATTTATATATATATATACATATACATATATATATTTTTTTTTATTATCACACTGGCCGATTCCCACCAAGGCAGGGTGGCCCGAAAAAGAAAAACTTTCACCATCATTCACTCCATCACTGTCTTGCCAGAAGGGTGCTTTACACTACAGTTTTTAAACTGCAACATTAACACCCCTCCTTCAGAGTGCAGGCACTGTACTTCCCATCTCCAGGACTCAAGTCCGGCCTGCCGGTTTCCCTGAACCCCTTCATAAATGTTACTTTGCTCACACTCCAACAGCACGTCATGTATTAAAAACCATTTGTCTCCATTCACTCCTATCAAACACGCTCACGCATGCCTGCTGGAAGTCCAAGCCCTTCGCACACAAAACCTCCTTTACCCACTCCCTCCAACCTTTCCTAGGCCGACCCCTACCCCGCCTTCCTTCCACTACAGACTGATACACTCTTGAAGTTATTCTGTTTCGCTCCATTCTCTCCACATGTCCGAACCACCTCAACAACCCCTCCTCAGCCCTCTGGACAACAGTTTTGGTAATCCCGCACCTCCTCCTAACTTCCAAACTACGAATTCTCTGCATTATATTCACACCACACATTGCCCTCAGACATGACATCTCCACTGCCTCCAGCCTTCTCCTCGCTGCAACATTCATCACCCATGCTTCACACCCATATAAGAGCGTTGGTAAAACTATACTCTCATACATTCCCCTCTTTGCCTCCAAGGACAAAGTTCTTTTTCTCCACAGACTCCTAAGTGCACCACCCACTCTTTTTCCCTCATCAATTCTATGATTCACCTCATCTTTCATAGACCCATCCGCTGACACGTCCACTCCCAAATATCTGAATACATTCACCTCCTCCATACTCTCTCCCTCCAATCTGATATTCAATCTTTCATCACCTAATCTTTTTGTTATCCTCATAACCTTACTCTTTCCTGTATTCACCTTTAATTTTCTTCTTTTGCACGCCCTACCAAATTCATCCACCAATCTCTGCAACTTCTCTTCAGAATCTCCCAAGAGCACAGTGTCATCAGCAAAGAGCAGCTGTGACAACTCCCACTTTGTGTGTGATTCTTTATCTTTTAACTCCACGCCTCTTGTCAAGACCCTCGCATTTACTTCTCTTACAACCCCATCTATAAATATATTAAACAACCACGGTGACATCACACATCCTTGTCTAAGGCCTACTTTTACTGGGAAATAATTTCCCTCTTTCCTACATACTCTAACTTGAGCCTCACTATCCTCGTAAAAACTCTTCACTGCTTTCAGTAACCTACCTCCTACACCATACACTTGCAACATCTGCCACATTGCCCCCCTATCCACCCTGTCATACGCCTTTTCCAAATCCATAAATGCCACAAAGACCTCTTTAGCCTTATCTAAATACTGTTCACTTATATGTTTCACTGTAAACACCTGGTCCACACACCCCCTACCTTTCCTAAAGCCTCCTTGTTCATCTGCTATCCTATTCTCCGTCTTACTCTTAATTCTTTCAATAATAATTCTACCATACACTTTACCAGGTATACTCAGCAGACTTATCCCCCTATAATTTTTGCACTCTCTTTTATCCCCTTTGCCTTTATACAAAGGAACTATGCATGCTCTCTGCCAATCCCTAGGTACCTTACCCTCTTCCATACATTTATTAAATAATTGCACCAACCACTCCAAAACTATATCCCCACCTGCTTTTAACATTTCTATCTTTATCCCATCAATCCCGGCTGCCTTACCACCTTTCATTTTACCTACTGCCTCACGAACTTCCCCCACACTCACAACTGGCTCTTCCTCACTCCTACAAGATGTTATTCCTCCTTGTCCTATACACGAAATCACAGCTTCCCTATCTTCATCAACATTTAACAATTCCTCAAAATATTCCCTCCATCTTCCCAATACCTCTAACTCTCCATTTAATAACTCTCCTCTCCTATTTTTAACTGACAAATCCATTTGTTCTCTAGGCTTTCTTAACTTGTTAATCTCACTCCAAAACTTTTTCTTATTTTCAACAAAATTTGTTGATAACATCTCACCCACTCTCTCATTTGCTCTCTTTTTACATTGCTTCACCACTCTCTTAACCTCTCTCTTTTTCTCCATATACTCTTCCCTCCTTGCATCACTTCTACTTTGTAAAAACTTCTCATATGCTAACTTTTTCTCCCTTACATCTCCTTTACATCATCATTCCACCAATCGCTCCTCTTCCCTCCCGCACCCACTTTCCTGTAACCACAAACTTCTGCTGAACACTCTAACACTACATTTTTAAACCTTCCCCATACCTCTTCGACCCCATTGCCTATGCTCTCATTAGCCCATCTATCCTCCAATAGCTGTTTATATCTTACCCTAACTGCCTCCTCTTTTAGTTTATAAACCTTCACCTCTCTCTTCCCTGATGCTTCTATTCTCCTTGTATCCCATCTACCTTTTACTCTCAGTGTAGCTACAACTAGAAAGTGATCTGATATATCTGTGGCCCCTCTATAAACATGTACATCCTGAAGTCTACTCAACACTCTTTTATCTACCAATACATAATCCAACAAACTACTGTCATTTCGCCCTACATCATACCTTGTATACTTATTTATCCTCTTTTTCTTAAAATATGTATTACCTATAACTAAACCCCTTTCTATACAAAGTTCAATCAAAGGGCTCCCATTATCATTTACACCTGGCACCCCAAACTTACCTACCACACCCTCTCTAAAAGTTTCTCCCACTTTAGCATTCAGGTCCCCTACCACAATTACTCTCTCACTTGGTTCAAAGGCTCCTATACATTCACTTAACATCTCCCAGAATCTCTCTCTCTCCTCTGCATTCCTTTCTTCTCCAGGTGCATACACGCTTATTATGACCCACTTCTCGCATCCAACCTTTACTTTAATCCACATAATTCTTGAATTTACACATTCATATTCTCTTTTCTCCTTTCATAACTGATCATGCAACATTACTGCTACCCCTTCCTTTGCTCTAACTCTCTCAGATACTCCAGATTTAATCCCATTCATTTCCCCCCACCGAAACTCCAGTACCCCCTTCAGCTTTCTTTCGCTTAGGTCCAGGACATCCAACTTCTTTTCATTCATAACATCAGCAATCATCTGTTTCTTGTCATCCGCACTACATCCACGCACATTCAAGCATCCCAGTTTTATAAAGTTTTTCTTCTTCTCTTTTTTAGTAAATGTCTACAGGAGAAGGGGTTACTAGCCCATTGCTCCCGGCATTTTAGTCGCCTCATACGACACGCATGGCTAACGGAGGAAAGATTCTTTTCCACTTCCCCATGGACAATAGAAGAAATAAAGAAGAACAAGAGCTATTTAGAAAAAGAAGAAAAACCTAGATGTATGTATATATGTATATATGCATGTGCGTCTTTGAAGTGTGACCAAAGGATATCAAGATATCCCTGTTATCTAGCGTGTTTATGAGACAGAAAAAGAAACCGAATATGTAAAACTGGTCAATTAGCAAGAACTCATTTAAAATTAAGTCCTTTCTGAAAATTTCTCTTATAAGTTTAAAGATATATTTTTTTCATTAATGTTAATGTAAATATTTATAATTTTGCACCAAAAGACTCTTAGAAAACTTACCTAACCTTATTATAACAAGCGCAATCCTACTAAATATATTTTAAATACGTTTACGGTAATTTAATTCTTAACAAACACAATGAAATATATTTTTTTCGTAATGTTTAGAATGAATTTCGGGAAATTATTTTATACACAAATTTTTGCTTGTCCTATATGGCAAGATGAGCGTTGCTATTTAAGCCAAGATCGCAAGTTCTGCCTATTCGGCACGATATATATATAGATATATATATATATGTATATATATATATATAGATATACATATATATGTATATATATATATATATAGATATATATATATGTATATATATGTATATATATATATATATATAGATATATATATATATATATATATATATATACATATATATATATATATATATATATATATATATATATATATATATATATATATATATATATATATATATATATACATATATATATATATATATATATATATATATATATATATATATATATATATATATATATATATATATATATATATATATGCAATAAGATCACAGTAAACAGGTGATTTCAGAATAGGCAAAACAACCACTCTGAAAGAATAGAGAAATTCCAAGTGCTTTCGTGACTACTCACATTATCAAGGAACTATCACATAGTTCCTTGATAATGTGAGTAGTCACGAAAGCACTTGGAATTTCTCTATTCTTTCAGAGTGGTTGTTTTGCATATATATATATATATATATATATATATATATATATATATATATATATATATATATATATATATATATATATATATATATATATATATATATATATATATATATATATATATATATACGTCGTGCCGAATAGGCAGAACTTGCGATCTTGGCTTTAATAGCAACGCTCATCTTGCTATATAGAACAAGTGAAAATTTGTGTATGCAATAATTTCGCCAAAATCATTCTGAACCTAACGAAAAAAATATATTTCACTGTGTTTGTTTAGTTTTAAATTATTGTAAACAAATCTAAAATATATTTAGCTGGGTTAGGATAAAATAAATTGTTCTTGTTACAATAAGGTTAGGTAAGTTTTCTAAGTTCCTTTTGATGCAAAATTTTTAATTTTTACATCAACATTAATGAAAAAAATATATCTTTAAACGTATAAGAGAAAATTTTGGAAAGGACTTAATTTTAAATGAGTTCTTGCTAATTGAATAATTTTGCATATTCGGCACGACATATATATATATATATATATATATATATATATATATATATATATATATATATATATATATATATATATATATATATATATATATATATATAAATATTTATATATATACACCATATCATTTATTCTTTTTTCTATGTACCCAATATGATTTTTTTAAACAATTTACTTTTTGGTCAGTTCGCTGACTTGAGTAATTCGGTTTATTAGGTACAACATAATCTCTCTGTCTATAATCTACGTAGGTACACATAAATTCTTCATAAACTTCTACAAATTTAAATAAATACAATTTCACTCAGTGAGAAGATATATCCCTTCAGCTGGTGTTATCATCTTCCTGCAGCTCTGACAGTATGTACCAGAACTCAGCACAATAAGAATAATGATAATCACGGAAACTAATCGAGAATACTCAGACTGTCCCTTCCAGTCTCATCAAGTGAGAAAGTTTGAATATCTTTTTTAAAGCATTTCCACAGCTCGTATGTTTCTAAGTCTGCTGTTGACTTCCAAACTAACGTTAAGAAACCATACCCCCATAAGAATATTTTAATCCCTAAATTAAGGGCTACAACAATCTCTGGACACATTTTATCTGCGACAAAGTGCATCTTAGGCATTTAGTACACTGTATTTGTTATAATGTCTAAATGGGTTGTAACCTTAATGATCCTAACATAATCGCAAGATTTTCAATGCAACAGGTTAACTAATGATATTATTAATACATCCTATATCGTTACTTAAACAATGTTAATATTAATCAACTACTGGAATATTATTATGCTTCAACAACTAAGTTAGCAACGTTATACGTCCTCACCTGGTGGAGACTTGCCAATGAATGCGTGCCAGCCAGCCAGACTTACAGGTCCAGCTTAATTGAAGTGTTCCGGTGAGTTATTAGAGTCTACTCAAGCTAATGTGTAGTTTTGACAAATTAACCTACGTCGAGTTCTCAATCATTTTATTACATTCACTACGAAATATCGCTGGATATTGATCTTATTTTTATATGATCTGTTCATTTGCATTTTAGAACCAGTAGCAAGAAGGTGTGTTATAGACAGTGTTGTATACCAACAAAGATTCGCAAGTGATAACTTCTGACACTGTCGCAAACTTTATCAAAGTAACTTCTAGTTTGCTGGTGGGACTCAGTGATAGTATAAAACCCACTCAAATGAAGCTTTTATGCAAAGACTTGACTTCAGTTCCATGATGTAAATCAGGAACTAAGTGCAATTCACAGATTCTCTCAGGTTCAGGAAACAGGTTAACTGGAGAGCAATTAACTTAAAACAAGTATTATTAAAACATCAGTTTTCCACTGACCAACTGAGATTATCAAACTGTCTTCTAAACCAATGAGAACCAACTGAAGGATTTTGTGCATATACATAAAATTTGTTTTTTACAGTAAGAAAACATCATTCGTTTTGTTTCATATTATACTAGAACATTGCTTACTAGTGTTGTTTATATACAACAAATTTTTAATATTTATTTTTCAGGTGACTAAATTTCTAATTGCGTATGCTATTTATATTTGGCTCTATTCTTAATAATTATTTTCTCTCGGTTTTCACTCAGGAATTAATTTTTGTAGTGGGTCTGAACACGATAAATTATGAAATATCACAGTCACTAGCGAAATGATTAAAGCAAAATAAATCCCCGGGCCCTGATGAATTTTTTTCAAGGATTCTTAAAGAGTGTAAAATGCAACTTTGTTAACCATTGACTAATATTTTAAATTTATCTCTTCAAACAGGTGTAGTGTCTGATATGTGGAAGATGGCTAATGTAACTCCTATTTTTAAAACAGGGGACAAGTCGTTACCGTCAAATTACCGCCCAATAAGCCTGACCTCAGATGTAGGCAAATTACTAGAGTCAGTTATAGCTGATATTATAAGAAGCCATCTGGATAAGCATAATTTGATGAATTATACTCAGCATGGATTCACGAGGGGCCGTTCTTGCCTAACTAATTTATTAACCTTCTTCAGTAAAGCTTTTGAGGCCGTTGATCATAATAAAGAATTCGATATTGTTTATTTAGATTTTAGTAAGGCTTTTGACAGAGTACCGCACCAGAGACTGTTGAAGAAAGTGGCAGCTCATGGCATTGGGGGAAAAGTGCTGTCATGGATCGACTCATGGCTCACCAATAGGAAGCAGAGAGTATGCTTAAATGGGGTTAAATCCGAGTGAGGATCTGTAACAAGTGGTGTACCACAGTGATCATTCTTAGGCCCGTTGTTCTTTATAATATATATCAATGACCTTGATGATGGAATTACTAGTGATATGAGCAAATTCGCCGATGACATGAAGATAGGTAGGATAATTGATTCAAACGAAGATGTCACGGAACTTCAAGAGGATTTAGACAAACTCAATTCCTGGTCAGAAAAGTGACAGATACAATTCAGTGTAGATAAATGCAAGGTTTTGAAGCTCGGGAGTGTCCATAACCCTAGCACTTATCAGTTAAATAAAGTAGAACTTAGCCATACAGATTGTGAAAAGGACTTGGGGGTTATGGTAAACAGCAACCTTAAACCAAGACAGCAATGCCTAAGCGTACGTAACAAAGCAAACAGATTACTGGGATTTATATCTAGGAGTGTAAGCAACAGAAGTCCAGCGGTTATTTTACAGTTTTATACATCATTAGTAAGGCCTCACCTAGATTACGCAGCTCAGTTCTGGTCTCCATATTACAGAATGGATATAAATTCGCTAGAAAACATCCAGCATAGAATGAATAAATTAACACACAGCATTAAAAATCCTCCGTACGAAGAACGATTGAAGACTCTTTAACTACATTCACTTGTAAGACGAAGAATGAGGGGAAACATGATCGAAGTGTATAAGTGGAAGATGGGTATTAACAAAGGGGATATAAATAAAGTTTTGAGAATATCCCTCCAGGTGAGAACCCGCAATGGAAACATAAAAACATATGCATTTTAATGTGATCCTTTATTGACAACGTTTCGCCCACACAGTGGGCTTTTTCAAGTCACACACAGATCTACCTGGGGTGGAAGGTACGGGAGTATTTATAGTCAGGTTCAGAATGTTGAGGTCAGGTGGAGAATGCTGCATCTGATGATCTACCGGGCAAGGTTACAGAGTCTTGGGTAGCTTGGCAGGGGTATTGGACAAGTTGTGAGTAGACCTTCTGTAGTGTTCTATGTTCTTTGTGGGATAGCGATGAAGAAGTTTCTTGGCGAGTGGTTCAGCTATGTTATAGAAGCCGTTGTTCTGGTTGAAATTGTTGGTTATAGAGATAAGCGATGATTCCAGGATTCTTCGGGGCAACATGAACAGACGCACCGCCGAAATAATCCGCAGCAGAGTTACCACAGCGAATGTCCAACAGAAGATCAGACTTGCTAGAAAACTACAAACTCTCTGCGATAATAGTCAATGGAAAAGTTTAGGAAGACCTGACATTATTCAAAATCTTTCATCTCGTTCACTATCAACCACAGAAACCGAAGCCCTCAGCCTAGGCCTCAAATTCGCAACAGGAATTACGAAACCAAAACAAGACCTCAATTTCATCGCCAAAAACTACAGACACAATGACTCCGACTTCCAAAAAGGTTTTCTTCAAGGCATTATCTCAGCAGCCACCTCAACACGCAGCTCCCCAGTCATACCTCGACGTTACATCAATGCACTCAAAGGTTTAGCAGAAGACACGACCATCAGGGTCACCACCGCTGATAAAGGGGTTGGTGTTGTTATCATGAACACTGACGATTACAGGAACAAAATGCTCAATCTACTTAATGACCCAGATACCTACAAACCTCTCACAACTAACCAAGTGGACAACCTTACTAAAACTTTTCTTCAAAGGACTCGCCGCATTCTGAGGAACTCAGAACAAGGGAAGAAACTTCTGCACACCATACCAAGCAACCCCAGACCTGCCAGAATGTACGGCCTACCAAAAACTCACAAGCCTGGTATCCCATTGAGGCCCATATCTTCGGGAATAGGCAGTGCTCCCCACCAACTCTCGGGAATTCTCGCAAAACACCTCTCCAAACTCTTGGGCACTATCAGTCCAGCACATCTCAAACACTAAGGTGATCTTCTCAATCGCATTCGCATTGCGAATTTGAGGCCTAGGCTGAGGGCTTCGGTTTCTATGGTTGATAGTGAACGAGATGAAAGATTTTGAATAATGTCAGGTCTTCCTAAACTTTTCCATTGACTATTATCGCAGAGAGTTTGTAGTTTTCTAGCAAGTCTGATCTTCTGTTGGACATTCGCTGTGGTAACTCTGCTGCGGATTAGGTAGGTAAGACACATAGAACGAACGAACGAAAGTTCAGGTAAGATCCCAAATGGGATGAGCGGGGAAGACGGGACAGACGAAGAATAGTGCTGGAGAGGAGTGTTCTTAGTCGTAGAAATAGAGCCAGGGCTTAACCCAGCAGCAAAGGCGATCGTGGGACAGATATTGAAAAGAGAAATTCCGGTTCTTCTGTTGGGACTCCGGTGGGGTGAGCTGGGAGTAAGGGACTTGCGACGTTTAGAGCTAGAGAGGAGTGCAGAACTGAGTCATGTCTTAACCCAAAAAAGCTAAGGCGAACGTGGGTCAGAGAATGGTACCTGTCTTAGAAGGTACCTGTCAGCGGATCCAAGGTTATTTGTAAGTAGGGTTAGGAGCAGGATCATGCAAGGAGTAGAAAAGGTTGTGTTGGTTTGTGGGTCTGCGAATGTCTTCGTCAAGGAGAGAGGTCCAGTAGTCATGTCGTGTCTCAAGTTTGTCTATCTGTCTGTCACTGAGCCTCTTCCAGTACAGATTCAGCGCAGGGACGTCTAACTGGGCATGGAGAGACTCGCTTGTGGCGAAGTCCTCCCATCTGACATCAAGCACCCAGCGCAGCGCCTTGTTCTGGACACGCTGCAGTTTAAGTAAGTTTGTTTTTGCTGCAAGAGAGAGGGCTAGAGGAGAGTAAGTTATCAGAGGACGTATTAGGGATTTGTAGAGGTGTAGTTTGGTGCGTTGAGAGGCATGTTTCAGCTTGTAGAGGCCCGCAAGGGCCTTACTAGCTATTGCATGCCTTGAGTGAATGTGTCCGTGTAAACGAAGAAGGTAGTCAAGATTAACGCCAAGGACAGTGACAGATTGTGTGATAGGGAAGTAAGTGCGGGTGTCAGCTGTTCTGAGTTCGACAGGTAATGGAGGATCACGTTTCCTGTAGTTAAAATACGTAATGCTGGATTTTGCTGCATTGGTTTTGATCCTCCATTTTTGTTCCCAGATGGCTATCCTGTCAACCTCATTTTGTGTTTTGTGTGTGAGTGTATCTATATTGGCATGAGTGATAAGTTGTGTAATGTCGTCTGCATAGGCTAGTGTGATGGAGTTGTGGTATATAGGTGTTGGAATGTCGTTAGTGTATAAAATGTAGAGGGTAGGGGAAAGGACAGATCCCTGGGGTACTCCAGCATTTAGTGTGAAGTAGTCAGAGTAACAGCCTTGGAATTTGATTCTCATGGTACGGCCGTCTAGGAAGTTGCAGAGGAGTTTACGAGTATTGAGAGGCAGGTTGAAGTTAGTGCAGAGTTTGTACTTGAGCCCCTCGTGCCACACAGTGTCAAAAGCTTTTTCAACGTCTTTTGCAACCAGGGCTGTCCTGTTTCTTTGTTTTGTGTTTATGTGGATGTAGTTGAGAATGATGTTAATGGCATCCTGTGTGGATCTGTGTGTTCTGAAGCCAAACTGGCCATCTGAAAGTAGAGAATTATGTTCCAGGTATCTGCGAAGGCGATGATTAATGAGTTTTTCAAAGAGTTTTCCTAAAGTTTCGAGGAGGCTGATAGGGCGATAGTTTCTAGGGTCAGAGTGGTCTTTATTGGGTTTAGGAAGGAGGATAGCAGTAGCAGCTTTGAAGAGGGAAGGGAAGTATCCAGAGGCAAGGGAGGCATTGAGGAGGTTTGTGTAGGCAGTAATGATAGAGTCAGGAAGGTGTTTCAGGATAATATGGTTTAGGCCAGAGGCACCAGGAGCCTTTGGAGGAAGGTGTCTGAGGAGAGTTTTAATGTCTGTGTTGGTGAAAGGAGTGTCGAGTTCTTGGGAGGAGGTAAGAGTGTCTAGATGTATGTGGCTGTCTGGTGTTGTTTCTTGTGTGTGTGCAGTGTTCCAGTGTTCTATGTTCTGAATGTGTTGAATAACGTTAGGGTGAGGTGGGTGAGCGTGGAAGATGTTCTCCCAGATGTGTTTGAAGATGTTGGTAGCAGCCTGTGGGTCTGAGATGTGTGTGTTGTTGTGGGTGATGTGTTTGAATTTGTTGGTGGGAGTAGTGCCTCTGATTTTTTTGATAAAGTTCCAGAAGGCTTTAGTGTTTTTAACACGCTGCCTGTCCGCTTGTTGTATTAGTCGTGACCAGTGATTGTTGTGGTCTTGGTCTAGGCTGTGTAAAATGTTGTTTCTAAGGTAAGTGAGATCTAATCGGACTTGATTAAATCTATGTGTGTTGTAGAGGAAGCGGTTGTGGTAGCAGATAATTAGTCTTCTTGTTCTGAGTGACGGTTTGAAGGAATAACGAGTGGTGTGAGTTTTCTTTGGTATTGCGATGTTGGCTGCTTGTGTAATGGTGTCCTGGATGAGATCAAGTTGAGTATCGATGTCAGAGATAGGTTTGTTGTTGTAGTCATAGGTGAGGTTAATATTGTCTATGTGTTGTTTGAAAGCATCCCAGTCAGCGTTCTTGTAGGAGAATGAAGGTGTGGTTGGAATGAGGATAGGGTTGGAGGAGATGTGTAAGATGACTGGGATGTGATCAGAGCCTGTAATAGGGCCAGGTGAGATGTAATGTTGAAATAGAGAGCTGGCTCGGTTTGCCAGAATGATGTCTGGTTTGCCTTGGCCCGTGTGGTTGAAGAAGGTATTGAAGTCTGGGCCAAGGGTAAGTTGGTGTGTTGGTGTAGTTGAAGACTAAGGAGAGGTCGTGTATGTTGAGAGTAGTGTTTGGGCGAGCATAGGTGGTGAAAAAGATAAAGGGGCCAAGGTGGGTGTGTATTCTGACCGCAAGACAGTGTTGGTGAATAAAAGGGATTGGGAGAAATTCATGTTTTATGTTGGAATTGACAAGGATGGCAACCCCATCGTGGGGATCATAGGGGGACTGTAGTGCAGTATAACCATAATGGCGGATACATTGAGGGGCTTTGAGGCAGGTACTGTTTAGCAAAACAATATCTGGCCTCTCTGCTTCAAGGAGCTCGGCCAGTAGGTGTCTAATTGTAAAGTAAGAACGTACGTTGAACTGAATCGCCTTAAACGTGATTTAATGGTTTCGTCTTAGCAAAGTTAATGTCGGGGGAAGAGTTTGGATTAAAGCCCGTGATAGTGGTGCCATCAGTGGATGTGTGTTTGTAGGTGCTACGGACCCGTTTCCTGGAGGGGGAGGAAGAGATGGATCTGTTTTTATGTTCTTTGGTCTGTCCGTTAGAAGTTGGGGTAGGTTTAGGTTTGAGTGGATTTTGTCTGGAGAAGGTGGAGTTGGACCTGGATGAGGTTTTGGTTGTGGTGGAGTGGGCGAAGGTGGATGCAGAGGAAGTGGAAGTTTGGGTAAGCTGTGAGGAAGTGGAAGCTTTGGAAGGGGATGAAGTGGGTAAGGAAGTGGGGGGAGGGGTGGTCGTAGCAGTAGCAGTAGGGGTGTTGGTGGGAGGTGTAGAAGTAGTGAAGAGAGGTAGTGGAGGAGGAGAGCTGGTGGGAGTAGGAAGTGGGGGGGTGGGAGAGAGGAAGGAGGGAGAGGTTGTAGGAGGCTTGGAAGAGAAGCAGGAAGGAGGGATAATTAAAGAGGGAAGATTGTTAGCAGACAAGATTAGGTTAAGGACATGTGAGTAGTCTGATTGGTAAGCTTGTGAGATTACCATCGCAGAGTGGGCAGCAGTGGCAAGTTGACAGTTAGTTTTGTAGTCTAGTGTGGGTGTAGAAGGAGAAGTGCTTGTAGTCTGTGTGTTGGTGTTTGATGTGTGTAGAGTAGAAGAGGTAGACCAAGTGCGTGGGGAGGCCCAGGCATTGGGGGTAGGGGAGGGAGGTGTGGAAGGGGAGGGAGGTAAGGAAGGGGAGGGAGGAGCAGGGAAGGGGTTGGGTAGGGAGGGAGGTTGGTTTGCTCTGAGGGAGGAGAGAATGTGCTTTCTAGAAGGGCAGGAATTTGCAACTGCAGTGTGTGACCCGCCGCAGTTAGAACATTTAAGGGGGAGGTTGCAAGTATTCCAGAAGTGGCCAGTTGCTGAACATCTGGAGCAGACTTGTGTAGATGTGCATGTGTTTTTGTCGTGGCCGAATTTGTAGCATTTAAGACATTGTGTGATTGGGTGGAAGTTCGGAGTGAAGAGAGCGTTTGGAGGAATGCGGATGGTCTTGGCAAAGATTCCTTGACTGAAGAGTGTAGAGGCGTCAGCAGGAGTAGAACAGCGTATTTTGAGAATGGTAGAGTTTTCTGGTCTGTAAATATCGTCAACAGAGACTTTGTTCTTAGTACTGATATCTTTTATTAAGTCTTCTTTGTCTGTGTCATAGGCTGTCAGGAGAGAGTAGTCTACGTGTTTAGCAATGACTGTGCTTTTGGCACGGTGCTCAGGAGTCCAAATAATGGTGAAGCCTGCGTTGAGAAGTTTTTGTCTGGTATAGCTTGAGGTGTACGCTTCGTAGGAATGTTTGTCAAGAAGGAGTTTGAAGCCTGAGTTGGTTTTGAAGACTTTAAGTTGAGGTGCACCAGTGATCTGATATAATAAATTTTCCGGACAGATAGTGGCATCAGGATTAGAAAATTTGAGGTTTAGCGAGAAGGAATTGGATTTAGTAGAAGCAGAGGCAGGTGTGGGAGGTTGGGGGAGAGTGGAAGGGGGGTGGGAGGTGGAAGGCAACGAAGGCATCGTCTAATTACGAAAAGATGTAATTGGAGGTGACAATCGGCCAAACAGTGAGAGTACTCAGCTAGGCAAGTACGTGTAAGTAGACACACGTACTTGCCTGGCGCAGGACACTGAGGAGGTGAACTGTAGCTTGATGGAGCACTGTATATCCTGAGTGGTGGCGAGACTGGCTGTATGGCGTGCAGTCAACAGGCGAAGAGAATTCAGGCAGCAAGAGGCTTCCTGCCCTTCGGTCGGCAACCACCGACGCACCAATCCTGATGGTGGAGAGGAAGACGAAGGTCCAGCAAGCACTACTCAACACGGGGTAATTTCGAGAGAGGCGAGATCGTCGATGTGTTAGGTAAGCACACGTCACCACTCGAGCTAAGTCGCTTGATCGCTTCTCACTGTCGAAGTGTTCTACCGACCTGGGGTGCAAGCAAAGCAAACAAGTTTAGGTAAGATCCCAATGGGATGAGCGGGGAAGACGGGACAGATGAAGAATAGCTCTGGAGAGGAGTGTTCTTAGTAAGAGAAATAGAGCCAGGGCTTAACCCAGCAGCTAAGGCGATCGTGGGGCAGACTTGAGAACAGGAATAGCAGGGACTGTTGCATTGAACTTGTTGTAGTTGAAGTCTTGAATCTTGAGTAGCTGGCAGCAGGCTAGGTCACATCAGAGGGTAGAACACATATGGGAGTTATAGGAGTAACTGAGGAGGCAGGTTAGCAATGGAGCCATTTTCAAACTTTTTGAAGCTGCTTCTAGATAGGTGGTATAATTTAGCCTTGTTGCTGAAGGTGAAACGTAGAGGCTTGATGAACTCAAGAACTTGGGTGAGTGTGAAGTGAAGCGGTGATTCACATGCATACTTGACTGTTCCAGCACCGAGACTTTTGTAGAGTTCAGTACAGGTCATGGTGTCAGTATTTGAAGGAGAAGTGTAAAAGGTAAGGTTTTCCCATGAGGGTTTACTGGAGTCGTCGTTATCTTCCTCTTCTGGAGTGGATTCACTGGGAGAATCTACAATGGTGGTAGCAGGTGACTGAGGTTCGACAGGAGCAGCTGTGAGGTGTAATGGTTGTGTAACAGCAGGCTGGGAGAGGTGGGAGGCGGTGGTTGAGGCAACTTGATCAACGTTGTCAGCGGTGGAAGTGGTTATAGAAGTTACAGGAGCAGTTGCTTGGGCAGGAGACAGGTCTGTAGGTGCAGTAATGTTCAGGACGTTGGGAAGGATCTTGAGGATGTCTTCTGAAGGTGTGGATTCCGGAAAATTGAAGGCAGGCATGTTGTTCAGACGGAATAGTTCGTTAATAGTGGTGTTGAAAGTGCCGGGGTTTGCTGCGTTTGCAAGGTGTGCATACACCATGCAGTACAGCACCTTGGAAGGAGCACCGTCGGGGAGTGGAGAGAGGGAGTTGCTGGGCGATGGTGCCTGTAGATTAGCGTGTAGAGTCTTGGTGGCGTCGGTTTGTGGTTTGGTTATTGCAGCATATGTCGGTGAATTGGAGGTTTTCTTCAGAACTTTAGTTTTCTTCAATATGATTTCTTTTCTGAGTGGGCACTTAGTTGCAAGGGTATGATGATTACCCTTGCAGTTAAGACATGTTGGTGTTGTAGTAATGGTGCAGGATCTGAAATCGTGTCCATCATTCCCACATTTTGAACAAAACTTCTTATTCTTGATGGGGCAGTCCTTGGTGGTGTGATTATAGGAGTAGCAGGTCCAGCAGTGGGAGATGTATGTGAAACGTTCTTGTTCTATATGACTTGGGTGAATGTGGTAATATGAGATGGCCAGACCGTCAGAGAGAGCTTGGGCAGCCATGGAGATGTCTGAGAATGTAATCTTTAGCATTGATGTGGCGTTGGGGATCTTTGAGATGCTGTCTACCGAGGCCCACGTGTTTTGTTCCTCAATAGATGTCTTCAGTGCTTCAGTAGAGAGAGAGGTGACGATATTGTCAAGTCTTTTCACAAAGACCGAACGTTTCGACTTCAAGAATGGAGACGGGGATAGAGTGAATTGTTGTGTTTGTAGGGTCCTGATTGAAGAGTCGTCCATTAGTTTTAGTGCTTCCGTGTCATCTGTGCAGACGACAATGAAGGAGTCTTTCAGAGAGTGGATTGCCGTAAATTTGACCTGCAGGCAGGTCCTAACGACGGTAGCTAAAGCTAACTTCGAGGAGTCATTTATTGCACCATTCACAGGCTTGATTTTCACACGATTCGACAGCATTGTGAAAAGGATATCACGTTTGTAGAATATAAATTCTACACCCCGACAGGGTCGAAGAGAGGCTTCTTGCGGTGTAGAGCAACTGTATGATCGGGGACCTGGGGTGGAAGGAACGCGAGTATTTATAGTCCGGCTGAGGTCAGGTGAAGAATGCTGCATCTGATGATGTACCGAGTGGGGCTATAGAGTCTAAAAACTTGGGTAGCTTGGAAAGGAGATTGGATAAGTTTGTGAGCAGACCTTCTACAGTGTTCTTATGTGGGATAGCGATGAAGAAGTTTCTTGGCAAGTGGTTCAGCTATGTTATAGAAGCCACTATTCTGGTTAAAGTTGTCGGATATAGAAATAAGTGATGATTCCAGGATTCTTCGGTATTGAGTGTTGTCTTCTGTGGCGATAAGTCTTGAGTTTCTGTAGTTTATCAAGTGGTTGTGTGAATTACGGTGTTGTACGCAGGCATTCCTTGTGTCGTCAGACCTGCTTGCGTATTGGTGTTCTAAAATACGTGTTTGGAGGTCCCTTGATGTTTCGCCCACGTATAACTTGTTGCAGTCATTACAAGGGATTATGTATACCCCTGCAGAGGATGGAGGCTTGTCCTGCCTACTACTGGTGATGTCCTTGATGGTCGTGGTTGTGGAGGTAGATACTTGGAATGATGTTTTGGCAAAGATGTTGGAAACATGTTTGGCAATGGAGTTGGTGGGGAGGACTATGTATCTCTTCTCGCTATCCCACATAAGAACACTGTAGGTCTGCTCACAAACTTATCCAATCTCCTTTCCAAGCTACCCAAGATTTTAGACTCTATAACCCCACTTTGTACATCATCAGATGCAGCATTCTCCACCTGACCTCAGCATTCTGAACCTGACTATAAATACTCGCGTTCCTTCCAGCCCAGGTAGTTCTGTTTGTGACTTGAAAAAGCCCACTGTGTGGGCGAAACGTAGTCAATTAAGGATCGCATTATACTGCATATGTTTTTATATTTCCATTGTGTCGGTATTTTATACCATTTATTTCCATTTTATCAAAGCTTGTGATGAATGGTTTGAAAAACCGACTAAGCTTATTGCATGGGCAGCATTTATTCTGTTAAAATGTTGGATTTGTGAAGGACCTGCCTAGTATGGGCCAACAGGCCTATTGCAGTGTTCCTCCTTTCTTATATTCTTATGTTCTAATGTTCTTTATTCATTGCATAAATTACATACACAGTTGCTATAACAAAAGGGTTATTATTTCTTATAACCCTGGTAACACAATTACTGTATCTTAGAACATAAGAACATAAGAACGAAGGAACACTGAAGAAGGCCTACTGGCCCATGCGAGGCAGGTCCAAGTCTCCTACCGGCTTAAGCCAATGCACCCAACCTAGTCAGGTCAGGTCACGTTGAAGATTGAGACACTTATGCAGCATATGGGAATCTTTATTCAGGAAACGTTTCGCCACACAGTGGCTTCATAAGTCCAATACAAAGAGGAAGGCGTAAGGAGAGGAGGAGAATGAGGTAATCAGTCCCTCAACCTGGAGTCGATGTGTTCAGTCCATCAATCTTGTAGAATGTACAGCATAGGGCCGTAGACGTGGCTTATATACTGTAGTGAGGTGACGTGAAGCAGATGGAGGCGGGGTCATAGTGGTACCATCCACTAGTCGAAGTAGGTCTTCGTCCAAAGGTTGAACAAGTGTTGAAGAATTCTTTGTAACAAGACCCCATGATGCTGCCGTGTCTGACACGGCAGCATCATGGGGTCTTGTTACAAAGAATTCTTCAACACTTGTTCAACCTTTGGACGAAGACCTACTTCGACTAGTGGATGGTACCACTATGACCCCGCCTCCATCTGCTTCACGTCACCTCACTACAGTATATAAGCCACGTCTACGGCCCTATGCTGTACATTCTACAAGATTGATGGACTGAACACATCGACTCCAGGTTGAGGGACTGATTACCTCATTCTCCTCCTCTCCTTACGCCTTCCTCTTTGTATTGGACTTATGAAGCCACTGTGTGGCGAAACGTTTCCTGAATAAAGATTCCCATATGCTGCATAAGTGTCTCAATCTTCAACTTGTCGGTTTTTCAAACCATTCATCACAACAGGTCAGGTCACATTGACTTAAGGGTGGAACACGGCAACCGACCTGGTAGCACAAGCTATCAGGTCCAACTCACACCCACCCAAATCCACTCATGTATTTATCCAACCTATTTTTAAAGCTACACAACGTTCTGGCCTCTATAACTGTACTCGGGAGTTTGTTCCACTCATCCACAACTCTATTACCAAACCAGTACTTTCCTATATCCTTCCTGAATCTGAATTTTTCCAACTTGAAACCATTGCTGCGAGTCCTGTCTAGGCTAGGTTAAGGTGCACATATACAGTGAGACGATATCATTTTATAGTGATTTAGGAGATGATTTTTGTGGTACAGAATAAACGTTTTATTATTAGATACCATTCTTTTGCTTTTATATTTATTATGTCTCTTCAATGAATAATATTAAAAATTTATTTTTCTTGCATTAACCATTCAAGTGTACTCCATGGAGAGTGTGTTATATTATTGTTTCTGGTCATTATTATAACTATTACTATTATTAGTATTGTTGTTATTTTGTTAACATTTCGACTGTCTTCCACCGAGTTAGGCAGATCCGAAAAAGATAGAAACACTCTCACACAAATCACTCCATCGCAGTCTTGCCAGAGGCACGCCTACGTTACATATCAGATGCCCTTAGATACTACAATATCCCCACCCTTCCAGAGTGCAGACATTGTACTTTCCACCTCCAGGACTCAAGTTCAGCTTACCGGTTTCTCTAAATCCCTTCATAAATGTTGCCTTGCTCACACTCCAACAACACATCAATTCATAAAAACACTGATTTCCAAGCCCCTCGCATACAAAACCTCCTTTACCCCCTCCCTCGAACCATTTCAAGAACGACCCATAACCCGCCTTCCCTCCACTAATACTTCCACCCTCCAAGTCATCCTGATTTTCTCCACTCTCTCTAAATGTGCAACCCTTAACAACCCCTCCTCAGCCCTCTGGATAATACTGCATCTATATCTAATCTTAACCAAATCTTTACACTCACATAAGAAAGTTGGTACCACTGTTCTCTGATACATTCTCTCTTTTTTTTTTTTTTTTTTTTTTTTTTTTTTTTTTTTTTTTTTTTTTGTCTCTCTGGAGTCTTAAAACTCGACTCTCTAAATGCGGGTTCTAACCCCGCCCGTGGTATGGTTTGTTTGTAATCGTGTCATTACGATTTCGTGAATCAGATCAAAATTTGGAATACAACGTAACTTAGAAAGAGTACAATATAATTAAAATACAGAGAGCATAACAAAGAAGCGGAAGACAACATAACTTAGATACATATTTCAACGTAACTAAGATACAAAAAACAAAGTAAATATAATAGAGAGAACATATCGAAGATAAGGTATATATCATAATTAAGATACAGCTAAGAAACTAAGTGGAATATAGTCTTCAATATAAAAATGATACTGAGTACAACATAACTAAGATACGGAAAACCTCATAATAAAAAAAAAAATTTTGACCTTCGTTTTCAAACAGATTTTTTTTCCAAAATACTTGAATGTTACGACCCTTAAAGATGATTAAAAAGACTGTGCTGCAACTGGGTGTTACTAAGTTAACGTGGAGAACAGGGCGTTAAATACCTGTCTAGTGGCAAATATAAGGTTATTTAAAATTAAGCGTCCTAAGCCTACTCATACTTCGTCAAGTCCTCGAGAAAATGTTAACAGGTTGTCAATACTTTAGGTTTTGTCATCACGAAGGACAGATAAACTTGCTTTTTAGAAAAATTTACACATATTCTACATAACTATATATATAACACATAACCCTTTGGGAATAGTTCATCAGGGCCCCGGGAACTGTTAGGTTCAGTTTAGCTGTTTGTCTGAGAACTTGTCACAAGTGACTCTGATCGTGCGTAACGTATTTTCGTCCTGTTCTATATAATTCATTATTTCTGGAATTTCGCTGTATCTTCCTGCGTAAAAACTGAAAGATTCTGCATATTTCTTTATCACTGACGTTGAGCTGACCTGAGTATGCTTTTGAGTAGACCTATCTTAGCCATAATCTTACTCCTATATACTTGAAGAAAAATTTTGGGTTAATCATCGAATCCCTTGCGACTTTAACCTCATAATCTCTTTTCACATTTTTTTCCTGTCTTAATTTTTCTTAATTGAGTATATTGATTTCTTAACTGTTCTTCTACCCTTATGATTCGCCTGTAAATGCATTTCTTGTGATCTTTGAGGTGCTTTATTAATCAACTATTTATCCATTTTGGCTTATGTTTTATCTAATTTCCCTATTTGGAACATAATTAGTCTTGGCAAACTAGGACTATGCTTTGAGAAATGTTATATAGAGAACCATCACCATCCGCCTGACCCATAATCAGGTCACACCAGTTTAACCCACCCAGGTAAGTTTTCAGTCCTATGAAATTGGACAAGCGGAAATCAGAGACAGTTACTTGACTGTAGTTATTAAGGTAATTCAATGATATATTGAAATTGAGGTATTTGTGATCCCTTTACCCAAGTTTATTATTATCCACAAGATTATTAATTAGTGATTCCTTGTTGGCAAGAACCAAGTCAAGCAGGTTACTTCCCCTAGTTGGTTCTGTCACAAACTGTTTAAAAGGCAGTCCTGGATCATATCAAGAAAGTCACTAGACTCAAAATTTCCTGTCAAGTTGCTCCAGTCAGTTTGTTTAAAATTAAAATCTCTCATTAACACAACATTTTACGTATCTAGATGCCTTATGAATTTCGTCCCATAGAAGTTTACAGTATTCCCTGTCAGGGTATTGGGGCCTGTAAATCACACCTACGATTAGTTTTTCACGACCCTCAAGAAATTATTGCCAAACAGATTCAGTGTCCAATGCTTTTAATTTTGTCTAATGCGAAAATTTAAATTATTTCTAACGTACATCGCCACTCCACCACCTTTCCTGTTGACCCTACCGTTGTAGAATAATTTATAACCTTGTATGTGGCATTCAGGAGGCATTTCTCTATCAGGTTAAAACAGGTCTCTGTTATAGCAGTATCTATGCTTCCTGCACATACAAGTAATCTTGGCTCACCTATCTCATTTCTTACGCTCTTACGATTATTATAGTAAATGTCAAGAGAGCTAGTCACTCGCTCCCCTCTACAGTCTCTCTTTGTTGACCATTGTCTTTATTAGTAACTTTATAATTAACAATGTCTTTTAAACATATCCATGAGATATCCTGGTAATATCTGCTGCTTTCATCCCCGTACGATTAGGCTCTTCCGTACGCCATATTTGATATTCGTAGCTTACAAAATAATAATGACATACAAATCGCGCCTTGCTTCCACGAGGGCCTTATCACGGAACTTGTGCTGCTTCTCATTTGAGAGAATGATAATGACAAATTCATCGTAAGTCGAGCATTGTGATGTATTATAATGTTGATGAGTTAGTGTTGTGATGCTATGCAAATCTGTGGAGTAGTTCAGATGATGTGTTAAGTTCTTGTAGAGTAGTTTTGTAAAAGTGTAGGGATATGTTATTATGGTGTAGTGATGGTGTTACAGTAGTATAATGGTGATGGGAAAGTGTAGAGTTGTTTGGTACACTAATGAGAGTCTGTTCTAGTTTGTTAATGTAGTGGTAATCTTTATTGTTGGTGTACAGAAGATAAGGGTGTTAATTTGTGTTGCTGAGATGGTGTTAAGTGTATCGTGTTGTGCCAGAGTAGAGGTGATAAATGTGTTGTAATGAGTTGAAGTGATGATAAGGCTATGGTGCTGTGTTAGTGTTGTGTTAATAAAAGTGTCGTGTTATGTTATGCAGGGGTGATAAATGTGTTGTACTGTGTTAGTGTTGTGGTGATAAGTATTGCGTTGCTGTAGTAGTGACTGGTGTGTTGTGTATTGTAGTGGTGATAAGGATGTTGCAATGTGTTGGTGTTATGGTTTAGAATTTGTTGTATTGTGTTGGTGTGGAAAATCAAACATTACTGAAAACCTGCGAGGTCACCGACCTAACTGTTTGTGACTTCTTTCTTTTGGGGTACGTGAAGAGTTTACGTGCCACCACTACATGCAACCCTGAAAATTTCGATCATTGAAGCAGATCGCATGATAACATCCGATATGCCGCAGAGTGTCTGGACCGAACTGGACTCTCACATCGATGTTTGCCGAGCAACCTTTAATGTTACCCTATACCACATGAAACTGAATGAAATCACATCTGAAGCTAATAACTGTGAAAGATTATTACAATAAAGTGAACAATACTACGAGTGATAATTAAAGTTATTAGTTAAAGAAAGTGAGAGGAAAGCTGAAATCATAATATTTCAAAGCGCAAACCGTTGGGGGTCTTAGGCGCTGTTGCCACATTGGTAGCGGTAGGCCTGATGAAGTGACGTCACGACAAGTTGTGTGCCATTATACATATGAAGTGAAGTGTATATAATGTGAAGTGTATACTATCATCAGTGAAGAGTGAAGTGAGGAAGCGGGATGTACGAGAATACATGGTTATAATCATCACGGGTGAAGGATCTCCAAAATAGGGATTTAAGGCCTACGTACTACTTCGTCATCAGCAGCTGGCAACTGTCACCACAAGTTTATTCGCCTAGTTGTGGTTTGCATGTTGACGGCCCTGGCTGGCCTTGCATACTGTTTGATACTGGTCACTCACTCCTGCAAGCTATTACCAGAATTAGAATAGAAATAGCATAGACATAGAGAATATAGGGTTGACGAGTGTGGGAAGGTAGGTGGGACAAGCTTTTAAGGGCAACATTGTAAGACCGTGCTAGGGTAGGTCCCAGGAGGGTTGTGTCAGGTCACAAGAAGTTGCGGCCAGTAATTACACCGCACAAGACACACTCACACACACACACACACACACACACTCACACACACACACACATGTACACAGGCAGTGTTACTACCGGTAGTTATTAGCAGTAAGAATACTTAGGAAGCTAGGAAGTCCTCTCTCAATGTGAACAAGGAAAATGATAATAACCAGCAACAATTAACACGTAAATCCAGAAAGGGCAATAAGTAGAGAGAGTAGCATAATTGGGAAAGATAAATGAGACTAAATTTGTGCCTACACGACGGATCTTTCAACCACACCACCCCCCCTAACCCTCCCTCCCTCACACACAAGCACACACACACAAGGGTAGACACTCACACACACACACACACACATACACACACATACACACACATACACACACACACACATACATACACACATACGTAAACACACACACGTAAACACACACACACACACACAAACACAAACACACACAAACACACACATATACACACACATACACACACACATACACACACACACACACACACACACACACACACATACACCACACACACACACCACACACACACACCACACACACACCACACACGCACACACCACACACACATGCACACACACACACACACACGCACACACACACACACACACAGTGAGGAGCTGAACAGGAGATTTAAGGAAGTTTTTACAGTAGAGACAGGAAGGGCTGTGGGAAGACAGCACAGAAGGGAACATCAAGAGGGAATATACCAACAAGTGTTGGATGACATACGAACAACTGAGGAGGAGGTGAAGAAGCTCTTAAGTGACCTTGACACCTCAAAGGCGACGGGACCGGACAACATCTCCCCATGGGTCCTTAGAGAAGGAGCAGAGATGCTGTGTGTGCCTCTAACCACAATCTTCAACACATCCCTTGAAACTGGGCAACTACCTGAGAAATGGAAGACAGCTAATGTAGTCCCCATATTTAAGAAAGGAAACAGAAACGAGGCACTAAACTACAGACCTGTGTCTCTGACATGTATTGTGTGCAAAGTCATGGAGAAGATTATCAGGAGGAGAGTGGTCGAACACCTGGAAAGGAACAAGATTATAAATGAAAACCAGCATGGGTTCATGGAAGGCAAATCTTGTATCACAAACCTCCTGGAGTTTTATGACAAGGTAACAGAAGTAAGACATGAGAGAGAGGGTTGGGTAGATTGCGTTTTCCTAGACTGCAGGAAGGCCTTTGACACAGTTCCCCACAAGAGATTAGTGCAGAAGCTGGAGGATCAGGCACACGTAAAAGGAAGGGCACTGCAATGGATAAGGGAATACCTGACAGGGAGGCAGCAACGAGTCATGGTACGTGAAGAGGTATCACAGTGGGCGCCTGTTACGAGCGGGGTCCCACAGGGGTCAGTTCTAGGACCAGTGCTATTTTTGATATATGTGAACGACATGATGGAAGGAATAGACTCTGAAGTGTCCCTGTTCGCAGATGACGTGAAGTTGATGAGAAGAATTAAATCGGACGAGGATGAGGCAGGACTGCAAAGAGACCTGGAGAGGCTGGACATGTGGTCCAGTAACTGGCTTCTCGAATTCAATCCAGCCAAATGCAAAGTCATGAAGATTGGGGAGGGGCAAAGAAGACCGCAGACAGAGTATAGGCTAGGTGGACAAAGACTACAGACCTCACTCAGGGAGAAAGACCTTGGGGTGACCATAACACCGAGCACATCACCGGAGGCACACATCAACCAAATAACCGCTGCAGCATACGGGCGCCTGGCAAACCTGAGAATAGCGTTCCGATACCTTAATAAGGAATCGTTCAAGACACTGTACACTGTGTATGTTAGGCCCATACTGGAGTATGCAGCACCAGTCTGGAACCCACACCTGGTCAAGCACGTCAAGAAGTTAGAGAAAGTACAAAGGTTTGCAACAAGGCTAGTCCCAGAGCTCAAGGGAATGTCGTACGAGGAAAGGTTAAGGGAAATCGGACTGACGACACTGGAGGACAGAAGGGTCAGGGGAGACATGATAACGACATACAAGATACTGCGGGGAATAGACAAGGTGGACAGAGATAGGATGTTCCAGAGAGGGGACACAGGGACAAGGGGTCACAACTGGAAGCTGAAGACTCAGACGAGTCACAGGGACGTTAGGAAGTATTTCTTCAGTCATAGAGTTGTCAGCAAGTGGAATAGCCTAGCAAGTGAAGTAGTGGAGGCAGGAACCATACATAGTTTTAAGAAGAGGTATGACAAAGCTCAGGAAGCAGAGAGAGAGAGGATCCAGTAGCGATCAGTGAAGAGGCGGGGCCAGGAGCTGAGTCTCGACCCCTGCAACCACAATTAGGTGAGTACAATTAGGTGAGTACACACACACATACACACACACACACACACACACACACACACATACACACACACACACATACACACACACACACATACACACACACACACACACACACACACACACACACACACACACACACACACACCACACACACACACACACACACACACACACACACACACCACACACACACACACCACACACACACACCACACACACACACCACACACACACACACACACACACACCACACACACACCACGCACACACACATACACCACACACACACACACACACCACACACACACACGCACACACGCACACACACACACACACGCACATACACACACACACACACACACACACACACACACACACACACACACACACACACACACACACACACACCCTCCACCACTTGACACAAACACTAGACACAAACACGTACCACCCCTTCCCTAACCACCTCACCTTAGCCACCTACCCCTCCCCCAAACCACCTAACCCCTCCCCAAACCGTCTAACCCCCGCCCAACAACCTCCCTCCCTCCAATAACCATCCTCCCCCTCCCCCATAACCATCCATCCCCTCTCTCCCCCAAACCATCTAACTCCCTCCCCCAACTATCTCTACCCCTCCAATAACCATCCTCCCCCTCCCCCACAACCATCCATCCCCTCTCCTAACCATCTATTCCCCTCCCCCTAACCAGGATGAGGACAAGGGGTTCCAAGGACGAATCTGAGAGGGAGGAATGGGAGATAGAGCTCAAAAAAAGGGAGGAAGACTGGGGAAGGAGACTAGATGAGCTGGAAAGGAAGATGGAAGAGAGGTTAGCAGCAGAATGCAGAAGGTGGAAGCAACAGGCCACAGAAGCAGAAATCAAGATAGAGAGATTAGAAGAGGAGCTGAGACATCTGAAACAGCACAGAGACAAAGATATTACAGAAGTAGCATCGGCAATGGCTACATCGAACACAGACAACAGGTCCGAAGGAAGCATGGAAACTAAACTGTATGCAGAGGTCCTGTCAAACCCACATGGGGCCAAAACAAAGACAGGGAGCACTCTAGGACAGAAAGAGAGGTTGGAAGACATCGAAGGAACTAGGACATGTGCAAGGACCTTACCAGATACCTGTGGGGGCCAGGAGCAGGTGAGCAGGAAGGATAAACCAAGAAGCATAGGGGCCATAACGAGGGAAGGGACTGAAGGAAGGAACACTCCACGGGAAGGAACTAAAACACATCAGAGGATGCAATGGGAGTCACAGTGGGAGGTGGAAAGGGAGAGATCCGTGTTTGTCTATGGGCTAGACGAAGCTAAAGGGGAAACTTATGATGAAAGAAAGCAGGAGGAGAAAAAAGCGATTGAAGACATCATGAAGGTGATAGGCGAGGGGGACATGACCCAGGTGGCAAATTTTCGGAGAATTGGGTGGTTCACAAAGAAAAGGAATCGGCCTCTCAAAGTAATTTTCAAGGCAGAATCAACCCGAACCATGATCCTGCAGGAGAAAGCACGGCTGAGAGGCAAGCAGGAGTTCCGGAGTGTGTACCTCGACCGAGACAGAACACAGGACGAAAGGAAGACAATGAAAGAGAGAGTTCAAAAACGAAAGGAGAAATGGGAGGAAATGAAAAAGGAGAGCAGAATAACCCAGGATCAAATGGAAGGACAAGCGCACCCCCCAGAAACACCTGCAGAAGGACTCCAGCCACGACACCCCCAAGGCAACTGAACAATCCAAACCAACCATCACACACCGATCCCTCTGTTTCCACCCCCCGCACCACAGTTACAGTATTAGAACAGAAGTTGAAGGTTTGGTACACAAATGCAGATGGATTAACGAATAAACATGAGGAATGGCAAGAAAGAATCAATGAGAAGTCCCCAGACATCATAGCAGTTACAGAAACAAAACTCATGGAGACAATAACAGATGCAATCTTCCCACCAGGATACCAGATCATGAGGAAAGATAGAAGGGGCAGGGGGGGAGGTGGGGTTGCTCTGCTCGTAAAAAACAGATGGAAATTCGAGAAAATGGAAGGAATAGATGAGACGGGAGAAAGAGACTACATAGCAGGTACACTTCAGTCTGGGGAACACAAAGTGGTCATTGCAGTGATGTATAATCCACCACAGAACTGCAGGAGGCCAAGAGAGGAATATGAAGAGAGCAACAGAGCAATGGTGGACACACTTGCTGAGGTGGCAAGAAGAGCTCACTCCAGCAGAGCAAAGTTGCTGGTTATGGGGGATTTCAACCACAGGGAGATTGACTGGGAAAACCTGGAGCCACATGGGGGTCCCGAAACATGGAGAGCCAGGATGTTGGACGTGGTGCTGGAAAACCTCATGCACCAACATGTTAAGGACACTACCAGAGTGAGAGGGGAGGATGAACCAGCAAGATTGGACCTTGTGTTCACCCTGGGCAGCTCAGACATTGAGGACATCAAGTATGAGAGTCCCCTAGGAGCTAGCGACCACGTGGTTCTGTGCTTTGAATACATAGTAGAGCTGCAAGTGGAGAGAATAACAGGAGTAGAATGGGAAAAGCCTGACTATAAAAGAGGGGACTACATAGGGTTGAAGAACTTCCTGCGGGAGGTCCAGTGGGACAGAGAACTGGCAGGAAAGCCAGTAAATGAAATGATGGAATATGTAGCAACAAAATGCAAGGAGGCAGTGGAAAGGTTCATTCCCAAGGGCAACAGTAACAACGGGAAGACCAGAACAAGCCCCTGGTTCACCCGACGGTGTAAGGAGGCAAAAACAAAGTGCAATAGAGAATGGAAAAAGTACAGAAGGCAGAGAACACACGAAAATAGGGAGATCAGTCGCAGAGCCAGGAATGAGTACGCACAGGTAAGGAGGGAGGCCCAGCGACAGTATGAAAATGACATAGCATCGAGAATCAAGACTGACCCGAAACTGTTGTATAGCCACATCAGGAGGAAGACAACAGTCAAAGACCAGGTGATCAGATTAAGGACAGAAGGTGGAGAACTCACAAGAAATGATCAGGAGGTATGTGAGGAGCTGAACAGGAGATTTAAGGAAGTTTTTACAGTAGAGACAGGAAGGGCTGTGGGAAGACAGAACAGAAGGGAACATCAAGAGGGAATATACCAACAAGTGTTGGATGACATACGAACAACTGAGGAGGAGGTGAAGAAGCTCTTAAGTGACCTTGACACCTCAAAGGCGATGGGACCGGACAACATCTCCCCATGGGTCCTTAGAGAAGGAGCAGAGATGCTGTGTGTGCCTCTAACCACAATCTTCAACACATCCCTTGAAACTGGGCAACTACCTGAGAAATGGAAGACAGCTAATGTAGTCCCCATATTTAAGAAAGGAAACAGAAACGAGGCACTAAACTACAGACCTGTGTCTCTGACATGTATTGTGTGCAAAGTCATGGAGAAGATTATCAGGAGGAGAGTGGTCGAACACCTGGAAAGGAACAAGATTATAAATGAAAACCAGCATGGGTTCATGGAAGGCAAATCTTGTATCACAAACCTCCTGGAGTTTTATGACAAGGTAACAGAAGTAAGACACGAGAGAGAGGGTTGGGTAGATTGCGTTTTCCTAGACTGCAGGAAGGCCTTTGACACAGTTCCCCACAAGAGATTAGTGCAGAAGCTGGAGGATCAGGCACACGTAAAAGGAAGGGCACTGCAATGGATAAGGGAATACCTGACAGGGAGGCAGCAACGAGTCATGGTACGTGAAGAGGTATCACAGTGGGCGCCTGTTACGAGCGGGGTCCCACAGGGGTCAGTTCTAGGACCAGTGCTATTTTTGATATATGTGAACGACATGATGGAAGGAATAGACTCTGAAGTGTCCCTGTTCGCAGATGACGTGAAGTTGATGAGAAGAATTAAATCGGACGAGGATGAGGCAGGACTGCAAAGAGACCTGGAGAGGCTGGACATGTGGTCCAGTAACTGGCTTCTCGAATTCAATCCAGCCAAATGCAAAGTCATGAAGATTGGGGAGGGGCAAAGAAGACCGCAGACAGAGTATAGGCTAGGTGGACAAAGACTACAGACCTCACTCAGGGAGAAAGACCTTGGGGTGACCATAACACCGAGCACATCACCGGAGGCACACATCAACCAAATAACCGCTGCAGCATACGGGCGCCTGGCAAACCTGAGAATAGCGTTCCGATACCTTAATAAGGAATCGTTCAAGACACTGTACACTGTGTATGTTAGGCCCATACTGGAGTATGCAGCACCAGTCTGGAACCCACACCTGGTCAAGCACGTCAAGAAGTTAGAGAAAGTACAAAGGTTTGCAACAAGGCTAGTCCCAGAGCTCAAGGGAATGTCGTACGAGGAAAGGTTAAGGGAAATCGGACTGACGACACTGGAGGACAGAAGGGTCAGGGGAGACATGATAACGACATACAAGATACTGCGGGGAATAGACAAGGTGGACAGAGATAGGATGTTCCAGAGAGGGGACACAGGGACAAGGGGTCACAACTGGAAGCTGAAGACTCAGACGAGTCACAGGGACGTTAGGAAGTATTTCTTCAGTCATAGAGTTGTCAGCAAGTGGAATAGCCTAGCAAGTGAAGTAGTGGAGGCAGGAACCATACATAGTTTTAAGAAGAGGTATGACAAAGCTCAGGAAGCAGAGAGAGAGAGGATCCAGTAGCGATCAGTGAAGAGGCGGGGCCAGGAGCTGAGTCTCGACCCCTGCAACCACAATTAGGTGAGTACAATTAGGTGAGTACACACACACACACACACACACACACACACACACACACACACACACACACACACACACACACGCAAACCTCACTCAAGGAGAAAGATCTTGGGGTGAGTATAACACCGAGCATGTCTCCGGAAGCACACATCAATCAGATAACTGCTGCAGCATATGGGCGCCTGGCAAACCTGAGAACAGCATTCCGATACCTTAGTAAGGAATCATTCAAGACACTGTACACCGTGTATGTCAGGCCCATACTGGAGTATGCAGCACCTGTTTGGAACCCGCACTTGATAAAGCACGTCAAGAAACTAGAGAAAGTACAAAGGTTTGCGACAAGGTTAGTTCCAGAGCTAAGGGGAATGTCCTATGAAGAAAGATTAAGAGAAATCGGCCTGACCACACTGGAGGACAGGAGGGTCAGGGGAGACATGATAACGACATATAAAATACTGCGTGGAATAGACAAGGTGGACAAAGACAGGATGTTCCAGGGAGGGGACACAGAAACAAGAGGCCACAATTGGAAGTTGAAGACACAAATGAGTCAGAGAGATAGTAGGAAGTATTTCTTCAGTCATAGAGTTGTAAGGCAGTGGAATAGCCTAGAAAATGACGTAGTGGAGGCAGGAACCATACACAGTTTTAAGACGAGGTTTGATAAAGCTCATGGAGCGGGGAGAGAGAGGGCCTAGTAGCAACCGGTGAAGAGGCGGGGCCAGGAGCTAGGACTCGACCCCTGCAATCACAAATAGGTGAGTACAAATAGGTGAGTACACACACACACACACAGCATCTAAAGTCAAGTCTGACCCAAAGCAGTTGCATAGCCACATCAGGAGGAAAAGAAGAATCAAGAACTAGGTAATCAGGCTGAGGAAAGAAGGTGGGGTGTTCACAAGAAATGACCAAGAAGTATGTGAGGAGCTCAACATGAGATTTAAGTATTTACAGTGGAAACAGAAAGGGCTCAGGGAAGTCAGAATAGGAGGGTATACCAACAAGGGATATAAGTCAGAATAGGAGGGTATACCAACAAGGGATATACGAACAAGAGCTGGATATGATACACACAACCGAGGAGGAAGTGATAAAGCTGCTAAATGAACTTGATAGCTCAAAGGCGCTGGGACCGGACATCTCTTCGTAGGTCCTTAGACAGGGAGCAGAGACGCTGTGTGTGCTGCTAACAACAATTTTCAACACATCCATTGAAACTGAGGTATGGAAGACGCAAATGTAGTCTGCATTTTAAAGAAAGGAGACAGACATGAGGCACTAATCTACAGCCCAGTGTCACTGACGTGTATAGTATGCAAAGTCATGAAGAAGATTATCAGGAGAGTGGCAGAGCACCTAAAACAGAACAAGCTTATAAATAACCACCAGCACGGATTCAGGGAAGGAAAATACTATGTCATAATCCTACTGGAGTTTTATGACAAGGTAACAGAAGTAAGACACGAGAGAGACGGGTGGGTAGACTGCATTTTCTTGGACTACAATAAGGCTTTCGACACCGTTCCTCACAAGAGATTAGTGTAAAAGCTAGAGGATCAGGCACATGTAACAGGAAGGGAACTGCAACGGATGAGAGAATACCTGACAGGGAGGCAACAAGGAGTCATGGTACGTGATGAGGTGTCAGAGTGAGCTCCTATAACGAGCGGGGTTCCACAAAGGTCAGTCCTAGGACTAGAGTTATTTCTGGTATATGTGAATGACGTGACGGAAGGGATAGACTCAGAATGATGATGATGTAAAGTTAATGAGGACAATTAAATTGAATGAGGATCATGCAGGATTGCAAAGAGACCTGGACAGGCTGCAAGCCTGGTCCAAGAACTGGCTCCTCGAATTTAACCCCGCCATATCCAAAGTCATGAAGAACCGGGAAGGGCAAAGAAGACCGCAGACAGAGTATAGGCTAGGTGGCTAAAGACTGCAAACCTCGCTCAAGGAAAGGGATCTATGAGTGAGTATAATACCGAGCACATCTCCTGAGGCGCATATCAACTAGAAAACTGCTGCAGCATATGGGAGCCTGGCAAACCTGAGAACAGTGTTCCGATACCTCAGTAAGGAATCATTCAAGACTCTGTACACCGTGTACCTCAGACCCATACTGGAGTATGGCAGCAACAGTTTGGAACCCATACCTGGTTAAGCACGTCAAGAAATTAGAGAAAGTGCAAAGGTTTGCAACAAGACTAGCTCCAGAGCTAAGGGGATTGTCCTACGAAGAAAGGTTAAGAGAAATTGGCCTGACGACACTTCAGAACAGGAAGGTTAGGGAAGACATGATGACGACATACAAAATACTGCCAGGAATTGACAAGGTGGAGAGAGACGGGATGTTCCAGAGATTGGACACAGAAAGAACGGGTCGCAATTGGAAGATGATGACTCGGATGAGTCAAAGGGATGTTAGGAAGTATTTCTTTAGTCATATAGAGTTGCCAGGAAGTGGAATAGTCTGGCAAGTGACGTAGTGGAGGAAGGAACCATACGTAGTTTTAAGATGAGGTTTGATAAAGCTCATGGAGCAGGGAGAGAGAGAACCTAGTAGCACTTAGTGAAGAGGCGGGGCCAGGAGCTGAGACTAGACCCCTGCAACCACAATTAGGTGAGTACAATTAGGTGAGTACACACAGACGCCTCTATTCTAGATAATTGGTGTAGTGGTGGCAATTATGCCGCGCTGTGTTGATGTAGTGGTGATAAGTGTTAGTGTTATGACGGTGCGTTGTATTGTGGTGGTGTAGTGATGAAGGTGTTGTATTGTGTTAGTGCTGGGGTGAAGGAGGAGTTTACCTGGAGTTTACCTGGAGAGAGTTCCGGGGGTCAACGCCCCCGCGGCCCGGTCTGAGACCAGGCCTCCTGGTGGATCAGAGCCTGATCAACCAGGCTGTTGCTGCTGGCTGCACGCAAACCAACATACGAGCCACAGCCCGGCTGATCCGGAACTGACTTTAGGTGCTTGTCCAGTGCCAGCTTGAAGACTGCCAGGGGTCTGTTGGTAATCCCCCTTATGTGTGCTGGGAGGCAGTTGAACAGTCTCGGGCCCCTGACACTTATTGTATGGTCTCTTAACGTGCTAGTGACACCCCTGCTTTTCATTGGGGGGATGGTGCATCGTCTGCCAAGTCTTTTGCTTTCGTAGTGGGTGATTTTCGTGTGCAAGTTCGGTACTAGTCCCTCTAGGATTTTCCAGGTGTATATAATCATGTATCTCTCCCTCCTGCGTTCCAGGGAATACAGGTTTAGGAACCTCAAGCGCTCCCAATAATTTAGGTGTTTTATCTCCGTTATGCGCGCCGTGAAAGTTCTCTGTACATTTTCTAGGTCGGCAATTTCACCTGCCTTGAAAGGTGCTGTTAGTGTGCAGCAATATTCCAGCCTAGATAGAACAAGTGACCTGAAGAGTGTCATCATGGGCTTGGCCTCCCTAGTTTTGAAGGTTCTCATTATCCATCCTGTCATTTTTCTAGCAGATGCGATTGATACAATGTTATGGTCCTTGAAGGTGAGATCCTCCGACATGATCACTCCCAGGTCTTTGACGTTGGTGTTTCGCTCTATTTTGTGGCCAGAATTTGTTTTGTACTCTGATGAAGATTTAATTTCCTCATGTTTACCATATCTGAGTAATTGAAATTTCTCATCGTTGAACTTCATATTGTTTTCTGCAGCCCACTGAAAGATTTGGTTGATGTCTGCCTGGAGCTTTGCAGTGTCTGCAATGGAAGACACTGTCATGCAGATTCGGGTGTCATCTGCAAAGGAAGACACGGTGCTGTGGCTGACATCCTTGTCTATGTCGGATATAAGGATGAGGAACAAGATGGGAGCGAGTACTGTGCCTTGCGGAACAGAGCTTTTCACCGTAGCTGCCTCGGACTTTACTCTGTTGATGACTACTCTCTGTGTTCTGTTAGTGAGGAAATTATAGATCCATCGACCGACTTTTCCTGTTATTCCTTTAGCACGCATTTTGTGCGCTATTACGCCATGGTCACACTTGTCGAAGGCTTTTGCAAAGTCTGTATATATTACATCTGCATTCTTTTTGTCTTCTAGTGCATTTAGGACCTTGTCGTAGTGGTCCAATAGTTGAGACAGACAGGAGCGACCTGTTCTAAACCCATGTTGCCCTGGGTTGTGTAAATGATGGGTTTCTAGATGCGTGGTGATCTTGCTTCTTAGGACCCTTTCAAAGATTTTTATGATATGGGATGTTAGTGCTATTGGTCTGTAGTTCTTTGCTGTTGCTTTACTGCCCCCTTTGTGGAGTGGGGCTATGTCTGTTGTTTTTAGTAACTGTGCGACGACCCCCGTGTCCATGCTCCCTCTCCATAGGATGGAAAAGGCTCGTGATAGGGGCTTCTTGCAGTTCTTGATGAACACAGAGTTCCATGAGTCTGGCCCTGGGGCAGAGTGCATGGGCATGTCATTTATCGCCTGTTCGAAGTCATTTGGCGTCAGGATAACATCGGATAGGCTTGTGTTAATCAAATTTTGTGGCTCTCTCATAAAAAATTCATTTTGATCTTCGACTCTCAGTCTGGTTAGCGGCTTGCTAAAAACTGAGTCATATTGGGACTTGAGTAGCTCACTCATTTCCTTGTTGTCATCTGTGTAGGACCCATCTTGTTTAAGTAGGGGCCCAATACTGGACGTTGTTCTCGATTTTGATTTGGCATAGGAGAAGAAATACTTTGGGTTTCTTTCGATTTCATTTATGGCTTTTAGTTCTTCCCGCGATTCCTGACTCCTAAAGGATTCTTTTAGCTTAAGTGTTGGGGTAGTGTTGTGGATACTGAAGTAATAAGCGTTGTTTTGCGATAGTGTTGTGGATACAAGTATGTTGTGTTGTGGGAGTGTTATGGCAACTATTGTGTTTGTTGTGTTGCTGTATGTGTTGTTGTATGGTGATAAGTATATTGTGTTATATTGTTGTAGTGATGTGATAATTGTGTTCTCATAGTGTTGTGGTGATAAGTGTGTCGTTGTAGTTATGTTGTAAGTGTGCTGTGGTAGTCTTGTGTGATGGTGTGTTGCATTGTGGTAGTGTAGTGGTAATAATTATGGTGTGTTGCATTGTGGTAGTGTAGTGGTAATAATTATGGTGTATTGTAGTGGTGATGATTGTGTTGTGTTAATATTACTTGGGGTTATTGCGTCTTATGGCGTTTGTGTAGAGGTCATAAGTATTTTGTGTTGTGTATTGTAGTAGTGTAGATTATTATTATAATCAAAAAGAAGCGCTAAGCCACAAGGATAGTAGTGTAGAGAGGCAAATGTGTATCGTCGTGTGTAATATTGTGGCTAATCCATTATTGTAATTCCTGTCTTGGTTAAAAATTTTCAGACGGAATTTTTATCTTTATTTCTGCTTGTTTTTTTTTTTTTTCATTTGCGTACTTCATGTAAATTTATCCCTTGATTTAAAGTTTGTCATCATTCTCAGCTTTTTTCCACAGATTAATGACCATTCTCTAATACAGAACAGCACAATCTAAATGAGATCTTACCAGTGATGTATATATAGTTCAAGAATTACTTTAGTAATTCTATTATTTATATTTTGTGATATGAAGCTTAGAATTTATTTAGCTTGATTGCCGTCTTAGCTTCAAATTTCTGCTCAATAGAGCTCATAAGTCTTATTTTAGACTCTGTGAAAGATTTGCATATTTTTTAATAAGTATCATAATTATTTTCTTTTACAAGGTTAAAATTTGACTTCTATCCATATTACATTAATCCCACCACTTCTCTAACCATAACATCAATCTATCAAGAATATCAGTTGTGAGATTACATATATTCGTGTACCAAACTGATCTGCGTCAGTAGTAGGCCTGTGGCACCCGGCGGAGGGGAGAGACAGGTGGTGCATGGCAGTCTAGTGCCAGGCGCCAGACGCTGAAGGAAGTACGTATATTAAGAACAAATAGGAGCAGATAGACCAGTTCATAAGCATTGATTATGTGGTAATGACCAAGAGAACATACTGTTAGTGACATTCCTGGAGTATATCTGGAGGGTGTTCTGGGGGTCAACACCCCCGTGGCCTGGTCCATGACCAGTCTTCCGGGTGGATCAGGGCCTGATCAACCAGGCTGTTACTGCCGGATAGTCCGGTATTGATTTTAGGTGCCTATCCAGCTCCCTTTCGGATAAATCTAGGGGTCTCTCCGTAATCCCGTTATATATGCTGGAAAGGAGCTAAACAGTCTTGGGCCCTTGACACTTACTGTGTTGTCTCTTAGTGTGCTCATTGCACCCCTGCTTTTCATTGGAAGGATGTTGCACCGCCTGCAGTCTTTGCTTTCGTGTGCAGATTTCGGACTAGTCCCTCTTGGATTTTCTAAGTGTATATTATCATGTATCTTTTCAGCCTGCATTCCAAGGAGTAAACGTCAAGGGATTTCAACCAATCCCAGTAATTTAGGTGCTTTATTGTACTCACATGTGCAGTGAAAGGTCTATGTATATTCTCCGGGTCTGCAATCTCACCTGCTTTGAAAGAGGCCGTTAGAGTACAGCAGTACTCCAGCTTCAAGAGAACAAGCAATTTTGAAAGAATCATCATTGGCTTGGTATCCCTAGTTTTCAAGGTTCTCATCCATCGGATCATTTTCCTAGCAGATGTAGCAGAGACATTGTTATGATCTTTGAAAGCTAGATTCTCTGACATTATCACTTCCAGGTCTTTAACTTTAGATTTTTTGCTCTATTATTATTAAAGATTCGCCGGTATTCTCCCGGCCCGGGCCTATTTTTTTTTTTATTCGCCGGTACTCTCCGGCCCGGGTCTTTTCCAAGAGTGGTGACCCGGCCTTGGCTCCCTGTCTAGGGAGTGTCTCGAGACCTAAGTCTTCCACGGGAGGAGGTACAAGTACCCCCTCATCATTGGGACCAACTGTCCCCAGGCCTAGCCACATTCCCCACCCTCACGGGGCTCGTAGGGAGAAGCTAGGCCTCTGGTCTGCCATCTGCCCCGCCTTTATTGTGTGATTGGCATTTGTTTTATACTCCAATCCCTTTTTTATTTCCTCGAGTTTTCAATAGTGGAATAATTGAAATTGATAAACGATCACTAAAATGTCATAAGACTTCCATATATTTTCTTAAAAAAAAAAATTAATTCTTATTTCTCATGTTTCTGGCAATTTGATTTTGGAATTTTCCTAGCGAATTAGTCACCTAAATCAAATGAACTTAATTAACTTATTTCGTTCAAGTCAATGAGGATGTATTTTTCTGTAATGTGTTCTAGATAAGATTATTCAGCATTATGTGAACTTCCATAGCTATTGGATTTTCTCCAATCTTTGCTATCTAATTACCACTTATATATTCTATATATATAGATCTCCAGGTCATTAATCAGTTTGATTTAAGCAAACGGGGGTGGGGGAGTGGAATAGATATTTTTCTCACAATTGTTATTTTACCAGAAAATGGGAGTCAAAGAAAATTAATACTCACATAAAAATGGATAGACTAGCATAAAAACGATAGCCCAAAAGAAAGATGCATTCAGTTTTAGCCACCGTGTCTCTAAACGATTAAACGAACCCAGTACGCTGGTCTAACAAAAACAGAAGGCAGGCCTACAGAATTTAATGCATACATTTCTATGTGCTTAACGTGTCCTCGGTTTATCCAAGTAGAATTACGACATTTAAGACAGTCCAGAGAATTCGTATAAGAATCCAGCTTAAGCAGTGGTCTCAATTATAAATGAGTCAGGTTTGAATCCTAATCTATTATTATATAGTGACAGGTTGCCATGCTGTATAACTGCCGATTCTCAAATATTTCTTTCCAACCACGAACAACTGGGAACTAAGACTTTAACTTCCAATCTTTTTTTTTTTATATATATTTTTATTAAAACAAAATTACAATATAATAATTAATATATAAACTTTAATGTGAACAAAAAGGGTCTCCATACCGTAAGACATTACACACTTGGCATCCTGAGGCCAGTTGTACATTCTAACTGTTGCTAAAAACCCTAAAACTATCCATTTCTTATTACAACATACAGATATGAAGAAAAAACATTAAATTATTTCGTGTACTAACTCACTTTCCCTACCATCAAAAAAACAACTCACCGATCTGATGTTAAAAAACTTAAACCCTTTTTTCCACACTATGACAAATACCATGGAAGTTAATGACTAGTCTATCTCATACTTTTGTAAGTACTTATTTCACATACAAACAATTAAAAAATAACATACCCTATATAGATACTGAACATAGTGTTAATATCCTACAATACTAAAGATAAAAGCCATGAACTTGATGCCCCTCCCAATGTTAGATATGTTTTATCACATAGTTTACAACATTTATGAACAAAAAGCCAAGATAACATACTTGGACTGTCAAAAGCTCAAAGTATAATTATCCTCCAACATGGCTGCCCACCGCGTCTAATACCATAGAATATCCATTTAAATAAACTTCCGTACATGTCCCTTATTAACAAAAACAATTTCTTTAAACTCACCTTTGATCAGTCACTCAACTTCTGTTACACTGAAAATCCTTACTGTAATAATGCCACTCAAGGCTTATGGTATATATTACTAAAGAGATCTAGTTAGGACACAAGATCTCACAAGTACCTACATATGTATATAATAATTGTGTCGCATGACACAAAGGCTGTCTTAAAAAGTTGTTAATATACACGCATATACATTTACATATATACATACATACATATATATATTCGGGGGCAAGAACTTTACTGTGATGAACCCAAACTCCTCGAAAATTAGGTCATCCAAGTTTGGAGGATGAGCAGGCACTTGAGATCCAATTTCTTTTCCAGGAGATACTCCTTCACACAAGGGCCAAACACTTCATTGAACCACTCGACGAAAATTTCCCTCGTGACCCATGCCTTACTATTAGATTTCCAAAACACACACAATTTACTCTTCATAACATTGTTTTTCCTGAACACTCTGGCATTTTCAGAATGGTACACTAGTAATGGCTTCACTTTGAAATCCCCACTAGCATTAGCACAGAACATTATCGTCAGCCTGTCTTTCATAGGCTTGTGTCCTGGCATTGCCTTTTCCTCTTGTGTAATGAAGGTCCTCTTTGGCATTTTCTTCCAAAAGAGGCCTGTTTCGTCACAACTGAACACTTGTTCAGGTTTCAGTCCTTCAGCCTCTATGTACTACTGGAATTCATGCACATATTTTTCAGCCGCCTTGTGGTCCGAACTGGCAGCCTCACCATGCCTTACCACACTGTGTATGCCAGTACGGTTCATAAATCTCTCAAACCAGCCTTTGCTGGCCTTAAATTCACTCACTTCACCACTATTTGCAGGCAATTTCTTTACCAAATCTTCATGCAACTGCCTAGCCTTTTCACAAATAAACGAAGTCATAAGAGTATCTCCTGCTAATTGTTTCTCATTTATCCACACCAATAATAACTTCTCAACCTCTTCCAGTACTGGTGATCTCATTTTTGTCAGCATAGTTACTCCCTTTGCAACAACAACATCCTTTATTTCATTTTTCTTGGCCACTATGGAACATAAGGTTGTGTAGGGTTTCTTATACATCCTGGACAGTTCGGCCACACTTGTACCACTTTCATATTGTTCAATGATGGTTTTCTTAAATTCAGTCGTATTTCTCACCTTCTTTACCACAGGCTTGGCACTAGGAGCTTTCTTTGGAGCCATGGTAGCTTATTTAGTACTTGCAAGCACTAAAATAAATGGAATATTATGAAATATTTCGCTGGAGCACGTGAGGGGACCTTCGTTCACTGGTAAACAATGCCAGACTGGCTGCCGCCCTGGCTCACGCCGTGGGTACGCATCCCAGACGAACTACGACTCGCGAGTCAACCTATGAAAAGCGAGTCCATGTTTATACGAAAATACCTCTATGATTGGCGAATTTTACGATTGCCGGGAACTACGAAAAGCAGGGGACCACTGTATACACCTACACATATACCTACATACTCATACCAGGAGCTTGGACTCGACCCCTGCAACCTCAACTAGGTGAATACATGAACACAATAATAGAAAAGCTTTTATGACCAATTGTTTTAGTCTTGTAACATCAGTACAATGCACGACAAACGGTAATAATATGTTGACGTGCATTGATAAGCATAAAACTGCTGTTTTTCATACCCATCCATACCATACAACTCTCAAAAAACCTTACCACGTTCACGTATCCTCCAATATAGTCATATCCTTGCTAAAAAAAGGAAAACGGTCTCTTTTTACTTAGTGAGCACAGTAATGAGTCTCTTTACCGTAATATTTCTGTATGATTCTGGAAACAATGTTTCCCACCGTTTTCCATAAATGAGTTTATTTCTACGGACTGTATGATATATTCCCACCGCAATAGCCTTAATTCTAATCCCCCCTCCTTTCTCCCTCAATCCCCAGGAAAAAAACAAGAAATCTGACACAACGTACATAATTGCCCTCCTTACATCCTCAGACACCCCTCGTACCTCTAATGTTAGGGCTCGCAGAATCTCTACGTTACCCCTTCCCATTAACTTGAAAACTTTTGCCAGCCACAACCATACTTCCCCCAACTCTTTACAAAAGTAAACAGCATGAAATGCTGTTTCTGGTTCCTCACAATGTTCGCATTTTACTTCCCTTACCAAACCCATCACACACAAAGCAGACTTCAAAGCCAATATTCCCATTACAAACCTATAAACTAATTCCGGTACCCTCGGCATTAATCTAAGCTTCTGGAACTCATACCAAATTTTACCCCAATCGTACAAGGGGTATACCGATACCCCTTGCATGATTTCTGTTTTTCTACTCATCTCTACCAACCTTCCAACCCTAAGTTTGTCTACCTCTCCTACGACTAACAAAAACCTGAGCGTAGTCTCGCATTCCATTAATTCCTTTCCTCCCCACCAAAGTCGAACATCTTCCATCACTTTCCCCACTTTCACTCCTTTAACCCCTTCCTTCCATACAAACCTCTGTTCAATATACATTGCCTTTACTCTCGGCCCCAGCGCCAAAACTCCTACTCCCCCTCTGCGTACATTCGTCATGACTACCTCTTTACTGAGCCATGCCCTTCCAAGACCCCAAACATAACGGAGCACCCTTCTTTGTATCTCTTGTATTTCCTGCCCTCGTAAAGGATACACCACAGCAACATTCCACACTTTACTATATACCAATGAATTTATTATTATTGCCCTTTGCATTAAAGTAACATCCCTCACTCTTAGGTTCCTAATCCTGGGCACAACTTTCTCTCCCACCAATTCCGAGTTCACGCGTCGAGCCTCCTGCTCATCAGCCATATAGAGAATTCCACAAATTTTTAGCTGTTCTGCCACTTCCCATCCGAACTCCAACCCCATTCTACCCCCCACCCAATCCCCTATCTCTAATAATTTCGATTTAGCTCTATTGGCTCTCATACCCGACACCTCCCCAAAAATCTTCATTACCCTCCCCACCTTTCTCAATCCTTCTACACCATCGATCAGTACTGTTGTATCGTCCACATATCCTACTACCTCTGTAAGCCCCTCCCCTCCCCTTGTAAATTTGTTTTTTCTTCAACCATTTCATAAAACGGGTGTTGCATACATGCAAACACAATTTGAGACATAGGACACCCTTGTCTCAGACCCTTCTCCATTTCCAACATACTACCTAACCTACCATTTATTTGCACCTGTATCATCGCTCCTGCATACAGTATGTTAGCCCACTTTACAATACCTTCACCAAAACCCAGACGTCTTAAATTAGCTACCAGGAACTCCCTATTCACACCATCATATGCATTCTCCCAATCAATGCCCAAAATTCCTCCCCCCTTGCAACCCTTTAATACTGACGTAAATTCCTGTGCCTTACCCAATAATTCTGTATGAACCAACGATGCCCAATGCTGTTCTGGCCACCTCAAGGCTCGAGCCTGATTTTCGAAGCTTTCGAAAAATTGTTCTGGTTCGGCCTCATTGAAGCGGGGAACAAACTGTACTGCTTTCTGTAAACTAAAATTATTTACAGAATGCGAAAACTGCCTCCTTTCTCTTTCCCTATCAAATTCTTCCCTTGCGAATGATCTCTGTTCCCTAGTTTGCTCAAGATTGATTTTTGCCAGCTCAAGTGCCAACGATGCTGATTCACCTTGAGACAACCCAGCTGCACTATACTGACCATTTTGCTCCATAGGTGTATCATCTTCCTCCTGCGAGAACATAGTAGATTTTGCTCTAGCTCCCGCAGAGGGAGGAGTCTGATGTGCCATCTCTTCTTCTGTAAGTTTGTCAGCAATCAGTGAACGCAGTTGCGCAGCTGTAAGAGTGCGTTTGTATTTAATGCCAATGGAACGAGCAATTTGCCAACAACGCTGTAGGGACAATTTAGGTAGGTTATGCAAAGTATATGCCGACACCAGACGTCTGACTCATCTAGGTGGCATAAGTTATTCGCTATGCACAGTACGATTGCAGAATACCCCAATGTAACACGTTAATATGCAGAACACGCTTAGCTATGCACAGTACGATTGCAGAATATGCATACAAGCAAAGCTGACTGCAAAATTCTCCACACCAAACAGGCTAGTAACACCTCACACGCAAAATTTGTAAAGCAATGCCAGACAGCTACACTGTTCTAGAAGATTGAACATAGCAAAGCGAGCACACCAAACAAGCTAGTAGCGAGCTGTTGAACGATCACACAATAGCAAGGCTGACCATAAAGCAACTGACACGCAAAATTTGTAAAGTGTAGGCAAAGCTAATGCACTGCCAGACAGCAAGCTGCATAATGTTCCTGTTACGAGCTTCACCCTAAGCTCAACCGTTTCTCTAAGTCCAGCTCCAGCTCCTGGACAGGCCCCCATATTACAACCCAGGATTCCAAATGGCCTGTTATCCCGGGTGTAATGGGAGCAAAATAAACACAGCAGAAAAAGTTTAGACTTATATTATCCTTCACCAATTTAGAACAGCAATATGTACACTATGTACAGTAATAAGTATAGTGCACGTCACGGTAAGCAAGGCAGAAATAGAAGCCACAAGATAGCAGACCGTGCTTCAACCAGCTCTAGAATGGGAATGACAAGGGCAGACAGGAGAGTGGTACCCACATAACCACTGCAATTGCCAAAACCACCATCTTATTGGCTAGAACCTGGTCACTAGTTGAACGACGGGGCCCCATAATCAACTCTTAGCAACGTACTCTTTGCATGCCACAGTAACATTACCAGGTGACACGTGGACAGCAACATCGACGACGAGATTGAGTGATGACGAGTGTGCAAGCCAACAGGATGGCTTACTGGAGGAGGTTCTAAGCTCCTTTCTGAATGAAGTTGAGGGTAGTCTGGAGGTTGCAAAGCGTAACCATGTACCAGTAAAATTGCATCAAGATCTGGTGATTGAGGATACTTTGTGCACTAATGGTAATGTGCACACAGTTGTGGCAGAAGTCCATAGGGAGGAAAAGATGGATGAAGAGGTGTGTGGGGAAGGAAGTTCACTTAAGAGAACTGCAGGAATGTCGGAGATGAACGATGTTCTCACTCCAGGTCAAAAATCAGGAGTAAAGTCTTGGAAAAAGGAAATAAGTCACACGGGAAGTGAGGGGAAGGGTAATGAAAGGATGAACAGTTCTAGGGATAAAAGGGGGATAGGGGAATAAACAAGCAATCGGCCAAAAAAGAATCTATTCAGCAGGACAGTATAGTAGGACTTGTACCAAGGCGGAGGGGTAAACCGCCGCTTTTAAAATAATTCACGGTAGTAACTATTAATGTAAATAGATTGAGGAATGAAGTGAAACGTGTATGGATGGAATGGTTCTTACGGAGGTATAATGTGGATGTATGTTTTATCCAAGAGCATAATTATAAGGTAGGCTGTGCATTGTTACTAAAAGGATATAAATTGTATGTAAGTGGGTCTGTAGCTGTGAAGGAAAACGGTCCCTTACGTATTATAAAGTGGGAAGAAGGGGAGTGGAAGGTGGTGAGGGTGGATGGTGAGTGGGGAGAATCTAGGGTATGTTTTGTATGGGTTTACATGCCAGCGGAAAACACAATCAAAGTAAAAGAGGATTTTGTAAGAGACATCTTGATGTATCATTCAAGAGGTTTACCTCTCATTAATATAATTGGGGGGGATTGGAACTATGTAATAAGGGGAGGGGGACGTGGAGCCAAGGGGGGCGGGATGTGTGTTAGGGGCGTTACGCAATGTGCTGCAGGATGTGGAGGTTAGGGATGTGGCGGGGAGGGGGGCTAGGCGAATAGATTTTACTTTTGTCAGACGAGGTTATTCAGCGAGGTTAAATAGGATTTATACATCGGAGGCAGTTAGTGTGAGAGAGGTGAAAACATTGGATGTGGGGTTTTCTGATCATAGGGCAGTTTTGGCAGAGCTGGATTGGGTGGGTGTGGTAAAGATACATTCAGGTTTCTGGAAGTTAAATGCGAGGCTAGTGAGGAGTGAGGTGGTGAGTGCAGAGTTTGGTGAATGGTGGGAACTTTTGTGGAGGGCAAGGGATGGGGCAAAGAGTATCTTGGACTGGTGGGAAAATAGGGCTAAACCTGGTATAGCGGGTTTTTATAAATGTAAGGGAAGGGAGGGGGTGAGGTGGAGGTATGGTTTGCAGAATTATTTGGAACAGCAGCTCAATGAGTGTTATGAAAGAGGGGGGAGACAGCAGTTCGAAGACATATTATTGCTCAGAGATAAATTAAAGGAAATGCATAATGACAGATTTGATGAAATAAGGGTAAGGGCGGGGATGGATGCAGTACTATGGGGAGATAAGCCTTCGGGAAGTGTGTTGAGAAGTTTTCGAATCAGGCAACAGGAGTCCACTATTTTACATTTAGAAGTTAGTGAAGATTTGGAAGGATATAACAAGGGGCAAATGCTAGTGATAACTGACGGAATAAGTAATTATGCTGATTATTGGTTTAAACGGAAATGGGCGAAGGGTAACGTTCGGATAGGTAGCGAGGAAAGGGGATGGTGCAAGCCTTGGGGAAATGTAGGGAGGAAGTAGCTGGGATGGATGGTGTAATTGGTATGGATGAAGTGAAAGAGGCGGTGTTCAATTTAAGTATGTGGAAAGTGCCGGGAATCGATGGGCTTTCCAATGATTTTTATAGAGTTCAATGGGATCACATAAAGTATTGTCTGGTTCAGGTAATGAATTGTATGCTGCAGGAAGGAATGTTAGGAAGGACACAAAGGACGGGTGTGGTCGTACTAGTCAAGAAAAAGAAGGAGGGGAGAACACTGAGGACGTACAGGGCCATATCTTTAATGTGCACCGACTATAAGATTTTTGCGAAGATACTAGGGAATAGGATGAAGCTGATGATAGGTGGTATTGTACATAAGGATCAGTTGGCGATTCCGGGTCGTAGCATGAGGGATGGACATAGCCGAATTAGGGAATTCTTAAACACTGGTGCAGTTGATATGGAGGTCAGTTATTTCATTGTAGTGGAAAACGTCTCATGTCTGGTTCACGTCTGGCAGCAGGTCTGGTACTTGAATGCCGGTCCCTCTTTTGTCATATTTAGTCCATTTCGTTGTCGTCGCCGTCAGTTTTTATGTCACTATAGGTTCCTTGCATGTTGTTGCAGCAGTACTTGCAAATTTGGCCATCACTGGAGTTCGGATAGGCCCAGGGGACGGCAAGATATAGGAGCAGCCTTGTTGCTGCTTGCTGCGGCTGCGGCAACAGGTATAGTTCCCCTCTGGGAGTAAACTCTGCCAGGTATTGCACACTAGTTCTCCTTTATTTTCTCCCCAAGATTGTTCCAAGCGCTAGAGGGATGTATTGTATAATTTCGCTGGCACAAATTAAAGTTAGGCAATGAACAAAATTACTTTTAGCTAATGCGGCACACGATATATATATATATATATATATATATATATATATATATATATATATATATATATTTTTTTTTTTTTTTTTATACATGTATATATATATCTTTCTTTCTTTCAACAAACCGGCCGTATCCCACCAAGGCAGGGTGGCCCAAAAAGAAAAATGAAAGTTTCTCTTTTTAAATTTAGTAATTTGTACAGGAGAAGGGGTTACTAGGCCCTTGCTCCCAGCATTTTAGTTGCCTCTTACAACACGCATGGCTTACGGAGGAAGAATTCTCCCTGATAATATTGTGTATACATAGTTTTATAGTGTATACCACAGCGGCACCTTAGTATGCATAGTGTTATAGTGTATACCACAGTGGTACCCTAGTATACATAGTGCTATAGTGTATACCACAGCGGCACCCTAGTATATAGATAATAAATGCTAGAGTGTCATTTAAAACAGGTGTAATAGTAACTGAAGTAATAGGCTTAAAGAGGCAGGTGCCAGAAGTCGCCAGAAACCTACCACAGAGGACAGCTGTTTTAATAATCTTCCTAGCCTGCTAGTGTACCTCGCATATAATCTTCCTAGCCTGCTAGTGTACCTCGCATATAATCTTCCTAGCCTGCTAGTGTACCTCACATATAATCTTCCTAGCCTGATAGTGTACCTCGCATATAATCTTCCTAGCCTGCTAGTGTACCTCGCATATAATCTTCCTAGCCTGCTAGTGTACCTCGCATATAATCTTCCTAGCCTGCTAGTGTACCTCGCCTATAATCTTCCTAGCCTGCTAGTGTACCTCGCATATAATCTTCCTAGCCTGCTAGTGTACCTCGCATATAATCTTCCTAGCCTGCTAGTGTACCTCACATATAATCTTCCTAGCCTGATAGTGTACCTCGCATATAATCTTCCTAGCCTGCTAGTGTACCTCGCATATAATCTTCCTAGCCTGCTAGTGTACCTCGCATATAATCTTCCTAGCCTGCTAGTGTACCTCGCCTATAATCTTCCTAGCCTGCTAGTGTACCTCGCATATAATCTTCCTAGCCTGCTAGTGTACCTCGCATATAATCTTCCTAGCCTGCTAGTGTACCTCACATATAATCTTCCTAGCCTGCTAGTGTACCTCGCATATAATCTTCCTAGCCTGCTAGTGTACCTCGCATATAATCTTCCTAGCCTGCTAGTGTACCTCGCATATAATCTTCCTAGCCTGCTAGTGTACCTCACATATAATCTTCCTAGCCTGCTAGTGTACCTCGCATATAATCTTCCTAGCCTGCTAGTGTACCTCACATATAATCTTCCTAGCCTGATAGTGTACCTCGCATATAATCTTCCTAGCCTGCTAGTGTACCTCGCATATAATCTTCCTAGCCTGCTAGTGTACCTCGCATATAATCTTCCTAGCCTGCTAGTGTACCTCGCCTATAATCTTCCTAGCCTGCTAGTGTACCTCGCATATAATCTTCCTAGCCTGCTAGTGTACCTCGCATATAATCTTCCTAGCCTGCTAGTGTACCTCACATATAATCTTCCTAGCCTGCTAGTGTACCTCGCATATAATCTTCCTAGCCTGCTAGTGTACCTCGCATATAATCTTCCTAGCCTGCTAGTGTACCTCGCATATAATCTTCCTAGCCTGCTAGTGTACCTCGCATATAATCTTCTTAGCCTGCTAGTGTACCTCGCCTATAATCTTCCTAGCCTGCTAGTGTACCTCGCATATAATCTTCCTAGCCTGCTAGTGTACCTCGCATATAATCTTCCTAGCCTGCTAGTGTACCTCACATATAATCTTCCTAGCCTGCTAGTGTACCTCGCATATAATCTTCCTAGCCTGCTAGTGTACCTCGCATATAATCTTCCTAGCCTGCTAGTGTACCTCACATATAATCTTCCTAGCCTGCTAGTGTACCTCGCATATAATCTTCCTAGCCTGCTAGTGTACCTCACATATAATCTTCCTAGCCTGCTAGTGTACCTCGCATATAATCTTCCTAGCCTGCTAGTGTACCTCGCATATAATCTTCCTAGCCTGCTAGTGTACCTCGCATATAATCTTCCTAGCCTGCTAGTGTACCTCACATATAATCTTCCTAGCCTGCTAGTGTACCTCGCATATAATCTTCCTAGCCTGCTAGTGTACCTCACATATAATCTTCCTAGCCTGCTAGTGTACCTCGCATATAATCTTCCTAGCCTGCTAGTGTACCTCGCATATAATCTTCCTAGCCTGCTAGTGTACCTCACATATAATCTTCCTAGCCTGCTAGTGTACCTCGCATATAATCTTCCTAGCCTGCTAGTGTACCTCGCATATAATCTTCCAAGCCTGCTAGTGTACCTCGCATATAATCTTCCTAGCCTGCTAGTGTACCTCACATATAATCTTCCTAGCCTGCTAGTGTACCTCGCATATAATCTTCCTAGCCTGCTAGTGTACCTCACATATAATCTTCCTAGCCTGCTAGTGTACCTCACATATAATCTTCCTAGCCTGCTAGTGTACCTCGCATATAATCTTCCTAGCCTGCTAGTGTACCTCACATATAATCTTCCTAGCCTGCTAGTGTACCTCACATATAATCTTCCTAGCCTGCTAGTGTACCTCACATATAATCTTCCTAGCCTGCTAGTGTACCTCGCATATAATCTTCCTAGCCTGCTAGTGTACCTCACATATAATCTTCCTAGCCTGCTAGTGTACCTCACATATAATCTTCCTAGCCTGCTAGTGTACCTCACATATAATCTTCCTAGCCTGCTAGTGTACCTCGCATATAATCTTCCTAGCCTGCTAGTGTACCTCACATATAATCTTCCTAGCCTGCTAGTGTACCTCACATATAATCTTCCTAGCCTGCTAGTGTACCTCACATATAATCTTCCTAGCCTGCTAGTGTACCTCACATATAATCTTCCTAGCCTGCTAGTGTACCTCACATATAATCTTCCTAGCCTGCTAGTGTACCTCGCCTATAATCTAGTGATACCAGTGGGGAAAATTTTTCCTCTAAATTACGATAAGTTGCAAAATTCTGAGGAAATACGACAAGTGTAAAGTTTTGTAAAAATACAATATCAGTGAAGGTTTACAACAATAAGACCATTTATGATCCAGAAAGTTTACAATAGTGTTGTATTAGCAACTAACCAGTAACATAATGGTACTTAGTGGGGTGGAGTGACCATCATTAGTTTTTTCTTCATTTTTGAAATACTAGACGTATACAGTGGAAATTCATATAACCTGTTGTTAGCAGCGGCTGCAATATACACAACGAAAAGCAAATATTACTCCAGTAAAAGAGACTTTCCTCCAATAACCTTCACCAGCCAACTATAGTGATAACATAGCATTTATTGTGGTGGAGACGGAAACAATCTAGGAAAGCTAAATACAGTGATCTATAAACCTTCAGACTGTAAATAAGGGCTGTGGTCTCGACCGTTCGTCATTGTAGGAGCTGCCAGCAATCACAAGTTCTCCAACACGCAAGTTATACTTTAGTATCAATCTAATCACGTATTACTTGGTTAAATAATCTCCAGAAGTTCCTTCAAGTGTTAGCCCAAATCACCGACCAGGTATGTTTTAAATAAGTGATCCACTGATCAGATCCAACTGGTTCCAAACCTTTGACCGGTTTCAAACAGATTCGTTGGACAATAAAACGGTTTATAAACAGACGGGGCTTTAGGCACCCTTATCAAACAAAAACAATAACTATAAAGCAGTAACTTAGAGCGGTAAGCTTGTCCTAATATGCAAGTACAGTTAGAAATAGAAATACAAATAGCCAGATCTTCACTTTAAGGAGGTTATTAGTAGAATATTCAAGGGGTTATTAGTAGAATTACTGTAAATCAACCATTGAAATCACATTATGAAATTCTGTGTAGTCTGCAGTAAATCAAACAAATGGGCTTCCACATGGATTACTTGCCATTTTTGTGGAAACTGGTATCACGCCCCTTGTGCAGATATCCAAGAATTATCTACAAGTGGTATTAAATCAGGGAAGTGTTTTTGGGTATGCCCAAATGAGATCAATCTGTGGACTAAAATCACATTGGTATTAAAAGAGGATAACATCAAAGCAGCCTTCATAGAAAACCTGGAAGCATTCTATAACAGATGGGAAAATAAAAAGTCAGGGCTGGATGGTGATATCGCCCTTCGTGCGGATGCTGTCCTGGCCGACAGTAACTGTATGACTGGAGGTGCTGGCCAGGTAGTCAGAAACTATAAGGCTGGAGGTGCTGCCTTGGTAGACAGTAACTGTAGGGCTGGAAGTGCTGTCCTGGTAGACAGTAACGGTTAGGCTGGAGGTGCTGTCCTGGTAGACAATAACTGTATGCGTGAGGGAATGCATATTAATGGTCTCGAGGGAGACAGGAGCTGTAGTGGGGAAACAAGTGTAGTCAAGGACAAACTAATAATACCACAGGAGATAGCAAACAAGGCAACTCCACTAATAATAGTGAGGATATATTACCAGAAACAATTGGTGAGAGCTCCATTGTTAGTACTAGTGAGGATAGGAATGAGACAGGAAAACATGCACCAACATGGAATACAGTCGCAAAAATCCAAGGCAAACTGAAGCCAAGCCTGTGCACATATTATGCACTTTGTATCTACAGGCATGGGATATCTGGAAAAACAGATGGGACGTGCAACTTTGACCACCCTAGAAAATGCCATGCCCATATGACAACAGTAAAATGCAAACTGTAAGCTTCCCCCTGAAATGTGTCCCTCTTCAGTACAGGAAAGACAGTTCTATAACTTAAATTGCCAAGCACACCATCTAAAGAGGACCAAAATATACAAGACATCCAGGCCATGGGATAACCTGGGTAGCCACAGCCACTCAAGAGGGAGAGGATTTTTTAGTGCCAGGAAGAAAAAAAAACTGTCAGGAAATGGCAGAAATCGTACACCAAATCCAGTCATTTCTGGAGTGGAATCACAGTCGATGGCCTCCACTCCAAACCAACAGATACAGATATTAGTGCCGGAAAAAAAAGGTCCCCCACCAGTACCACCAGTACCACCAGTACCACCAATCCGATGACATTCTTCTTTGCAAATATACAGGGTCTAAAGCCAGCGACGAACATCAAAATACCTTTCATCCGTGGACTGCTTGCAGCTTTCACAGAGACCCCACATAAAGGATCACTTGGACAACGAAATATGGATCCCAGGTTACAACCTATACAGATGCGACAGAGTGAATAGGCAAAAGAGGGGGATGGTTGGCTTGTATATTGCAGAGTCACTTATTTGCACAGAACTGCTTAATGCTTCAAATGATGTAGTGGAAGTTTTAGCAGTAAAGATCGAGAACCAAAATCTAGTCATTGTGGTAGTCTAAAAGCCTCCGGATACAACGTCCCAACAATTCCAGGAACAGCTGTTGAAAATTGACCACTGTCTGGAAAATCTTTCAGCTCCTGCCCCCAATATCTTGCTCCTGGGGCATTTCAACTTAAGGCACCTAAAATGGAGGAATATAGCAAATAATCTTGTTGCAGTGATAACACCAGGAGGCAGCTCTGACGAGAACTCACACACACACGAGCTTTTAAATCTCTGCACAAAATTCAACTTAAACCAGCAAATAATAGAGCCTACTAGACTGGAGAATACACTGGATCTCATCTTCACTAACAATGATGATCTGATACGAAATGTCACCATATCAAAAAAATATACTCGGATCACAACACCAGCCGGGCTGTGGCTCGTACGTTGGATTGCGTGCAGCCAGCAGTAACAGCCTGGTTGATCAGGCTCTGATCCACCAGGAGGCCTGGTCACAGACCGGGCCGCGGGGGCGTTGATCCCCGGAACTCTCTCCAGGTAAACTCCAGGTAATCGAGGTTCAGACATGTATGCACAGAGCCCCAGACCGACAAAATGAGATCAGTCGCGAGGGAGCCTTCACCAAATTCAGCTTCAATAACAAGAACATAAAGTGGGACCAAGTAAACCAAGTCCTAATCGATATAAGCCGGGAAGACAGACTAAGCAACACAGACCCCAACTATTGGTGGCCCGGTGGTCTGGTGGCTGGTGGCCCGGTGGTCTGGTGGCTGGTGGCCCGGTGGTCTGGTGGCTAAAACTCCCACTTCACACACGGAGGGCCCGGGTTCGATTCCCGGCGGGTGGAAATTCCGACACGTTTCCTTACACCTATTGTCCTGTTCACCTAGCAGCAAATAGGTACCTGGGTGTTAGTCAACTGGTGTGGGTCGCATCCTGGGGGACAAGATTAAGGACCCCAATGGAAATAAATTAGACAGTCCTCGATGACGCACTGACTTTCTTGGGTTATCCTGGGTGGCTAACCCTCCGGGGTTAAAAATCCGAACGAAATCTTATCTTATCTTATCTTATGCCTAGAACAGATTGACTCTGTGGCACTCGACGTATGTTCAAGGCTTATTCCTTTAAGAAAAAGGAGGAGTAGATGTAAAATAGAAAGAGGCAGGCGTTCCCTTTACAGGCGGTGGAAAAGAATAACAGAGCGGCTAAAAGAGGTCAATATTTCTGAAATGCGTAGGAAGACACTGGTCAGACAAATAGCAAACATTAAACTAAAGCTGAAGGAATCTTATAGGAGTCAGGAATCGAGGAAAGAACTAAAAGCCATAAATGAAATCGAAAGAAACCCAAAGTATTTCTTTTCTTATGCCAAATCAGAGTCGAGAACAACATCCAGTATTGGGCCCCTACTTAAACAAGATGGGTCCTACACAGATGACAGCAAGGAAATGAGTGAGCTACTCAAGTCCCAACATAACTCGGTTTTTAGCAAACCGCTAACCAGACTGAGAGTCGAAGATCTAAATGATTTTTTTATGAGAGAGCCACAGAATTTGGTAAGCACAAGCCTACCTGATGTTATCCTGACGCCAAATGACTTCGAACAGGCGATAAATGACATGCCCATGCACTCTGCCCCAGGGCCAGACTCATGGAACTCAGTGTTCATCAAGTACTGCAAGAAGCCCCAATCACGTGCTTTTAACATCCTATGAAGAGGGAACATGGACACTGGGGTCGTCCCACAGTTGCTAAAAACAACAGACATAGCCCCACTCCACAAAGGGGGAAGTAAAGCAATAGCAAAGAACTACAGACCGATAGCACTAACATCCCATATCATAAAAATCTTTGAAAGGGTCCTAAGAAGCAAGATCGTCACCCATCTAGATACCCATCAGTTACACAACCCAGGGCAACATGGGTTTAGAGCAGGTCGTTCCTGTCTGTCCCAACTACTGGATCACTACGACATGGTCCTAGATGCACTAGAAGACAAAAAGAATGCAGATGTAATATACACAGACTTTGCAGAAGCCTTCGACAAGTGTGACCATGACGTAATAGCGCACAAAATGCGTGCTAAAGGAATAACAGGAAAAGTTGGTAGATGGATTTATAATTTCCTCACAAACAGAACACAAAGAGTAGTAGTCAACAAAGTAAAGTCTGAGGCGGCTACGGTGAAAAACCTCTGTTCTGCAAGGCACAGTACTCGCTCCCATCTTGTTTCTCATCCTCATATTTGATATAGACAAGGATGTCAGCCACAGCACTGTGTCTTCCTTTGCAGATGACACCCGAATCTGCATGACAGTGTCTTCCATTGCAGACACTGCAAGGCTCCAGGCGGACATCAACTAAATCTTTCAACGGGCTGCAGAAAACAATATGAAGTTCAACGATGAGAAATTTCAATTACTCCGATATGGTAAACATGAGGAAATTAAAACTTCATCAGAGTATAAAACAAATTCAAGCCACAAAATAGAGTGAAAAACTAACGACAATGACCTGGGAGTGATCATGTCGGAGGATCTCACCTTCAAGGACCATAACATTGTATCAATCGCATCTGCTAGAAAAATGAAAGGATGGATAATGAGAACCTTCAAAACTAGGGATGCCAAGCCTCTGATGACACTCTTCAGGTCGCTTGTTCTATCTAGGCTGGAATATTGCTGGAATTTCACCTGCCTTTCAAGGCAGGTGAAATTGCTAACCTAGAAAATGTACAGACAATCTTCACGGCCCGCATAACGGAGATAAAACACCTCAATTACTGGGAGCGCTTGAAGTTCCTGAACCTGTACTCCCTGGAACGCAGGCGGGAGAGATGCATGATTATATACACCTGGAAAATCCTAGAGGGACTAGTACCGAACATGCACACGAAATTCACTCACTACGAAAGCAGAAGACTCGGCAGACAATGCAACATCCCCCCAATGAAAAGCAGGGGTGTCACTAGCAGGTTAAGAGACAACACAATACTGTTCAACTGACTCCCAGCGTACATAAGGGGGATTACCAATAGACCCCTGGCTGTCTTCAAGCAGGCACTGGACAAGCACTTAAATTGTACTCACCTAATTGTGGTTGCAGGGGTCGAGACTCAGCTCCTGACCCCGCCTCTTCACCGACCGATACTAGGTCCTCTCTCCCCCTGCTCCATGAGCTTTATCAGACCTCGTCTTAAAACTATGTATAGTTCCTGCCTCCACTACATCGCTTGCCAGACTATTCCACTTCCTAACTACTCTATGACTGAAGAAATGCTTCCTAACATCCCTTTGACTCATCTGCTTCTTCAGCTTCCAATTGAGACCCCTTGTTTCTGTGTCCCATCTCTGCAACATCCTGTCTCTGTCCACCTTGTCTATTCCACGCAGTATTTTGTATGTCGTTATCATGTCTCCCCTGAATCTCCTGTCCTCCAGTATTGTCAGACCGATTTCCCTTAACCTTTCTTCATAGGACATTTCCCTTAGCTCTGGAACTAGCCTTGTTGCAAACCTTTGCACTTTCTCTAATTTCTTGACGTGTTTGACCAGGTGTGGGTTCCAAACTGGTGCTGCGTACTCCAGTATGGGCCTGACGTTCACAGTGTATAAAGTCTTGAACAATTCCTTACTGAGGTACCGAAACGCTATTCTCAGGTTTGCCAAGCGCCCATATGCCGCAGCAGTTATCTGGTTAATGTGTGCTTCTGGCGATGTACTCGGTATTATACTCACTCCTAGGTCTTTCTCCTTGAGTGAGGTTTGGCCACCTAGCCTATACTCTATCTGAGGTCTTCTTTGCCTTCCTCCGATCTTCATGACTTTGCATTTGGCGGGGTTATATTCTAGGAGCCAGTTTCTGGACCACACATCCACTCTGTCCAGGTCTCTTTGTAGACCTGTCTGGTCTGCATCTGAATTAATTCTCCTCATTAACTTCACGTCATCTGCAAACAGGGACACTTCTGAGTCTATCCCTTCCGTCATGTCGTTCACATATATCAAGAATAGCACTGGCCCCAGGACTGACCCCTGTGGGACCCTGCTCGTCAATGGAGCCCACTGTAATACCTCATCACGGACCATGACTCGCTGTTGCCTCTTTGTTAGGTATTCTCTGATCCATTGCAGTGCCCTTCCTGTTATACGTGCCTGTTCCTCTAGCTTCTGTACTAATCTCTTGTGAGGAACTGTGTTGAAGGCCTTCTTGCAGTCCAAGAAAATGCAATCAACCCACCCCTCCCTCTCATTTCTTACTTCAGTTACCTTGTCATAAAACTCTAGTAGGTTTGTGACACAGGATTTGCCTTCCATGAATCCGTGCTGGCTGTCGCTTATAATCTTGTTCCGCTCCAGGTACTCCACTACTCTCCTCCTGATAATCTTTTCCAAGACTTTGCATACTATACATGTCGGTGACACTGGTCTATAATTTAGTGCTTCATTTCTGTCTCCCTTCTTAAAGATGGGGACTACATTTGCCTTCTTCCCTACTTCAGGTAGTTGCCCAGTTTCAAGGGAAGTGTTGAAGATTTTGGTTAGTGGCACACGTAGTGTCCCTGCCCCCTCTCTAAGGACCCACGGAGAGATGTTGTCCAGTCCCACCACCTTTGAGGTATCAAGGTCACTTAGGAGCTTCTCCACCTCCTCCTCAGTTGTGTGTAATTTATCCAACACTTGTTGGTATATCCCTTGTTGCTGTACCCCACTGTTTTGTCTTCCCATTGTCCCTTCAGCCTCCACTGTAAATACTTCCTGAAATCTCATGTTGAGCTCCTCACATATCTCCTGGTCGTTTCTTATGAGCTCCCCACCTTCTTTCCTCAGTCTGATTAACTGGTCCTTGACTGTTGTCTTCCTCCTGATGTGGCTGTAGAGTAGTTTTGGGTCAGACTTGACTTTCGATGCTATGTCATTTTCATATTGCCGCTGCACCTCCCTTCTTATCTGTGCATACTCGTTTCTGGCTCGTCGACTAATCTCTTTATTCTTCTGAGTCCTTTGCCTTCTGTACTTTTTCCATTCTCTAGAGCACTTAGTTTTTGCTTCTGTGCACCTTTGGGTATACCAAGGGCTCGTTCTGTCCTTCCTATTATTTCTGTTACCCTTGGGAACAAACCTTTCCTCTGCTCCTTGCATTTTGTTGATACAAAGTCCATCATTTCGTTTACTGATTTTCCTACCAACTCCTGTTCCCACTGAACCTCCTGCACGAAGGTCCTCATTCCTGTGTAGTCCCCCCTTTTATAGTTTAGCTTTTCCCTTTCTACTCCTGTTACTCTCTCCACTTTTAGCTCCACGATGTATTCAAAGCTCATAACTACGTGGTCACTAGCTCGAAGGGGCCTTTCATATGTGATGTGCTCAATGTCTGAGCTACTCAGGGTGAACACGAGGTCCAGTCTTGCTGGTTCATCCTCCCATCTCTCTCTGGTAGTATCCCTAACATGTTGGTGCATGAGATTTGTCAGCACCACATCCATCATCTTGGCTCTCCATGTTTCGGGACCCCCATGTGGCTCCAGGTTTTCCCAATCAATCTCCCTGTGATTCAAGTCGCCCGTGACCAGTAACTTCGCTCTACTTGAGTGGGTCCTTCTTGCCACCTCAGCTAGAGTGTCCACCATTGCTCTGTTGCACTCATCTTGGCCTCCTGCAGTTCTGTGGTGGGTTATACATAACTGCAATGACTACCTTGTGTTCCCTTGACTGAACTGTACCTACTATGTAATCCCTTTCTTCAATCTCATCCATACCTTCCATTTCTTGATAACCCCACCGGTTTTTTATTAGTAGTGCAACTCCTCCTCCCCCCCCCCCTCTGCTCCTTCTATCCTTCCTCAGGATCTGATATCCAGGTGGGAAGATTGCATCTGTTATTATCCCAGTGAGTTTTGTTTCTACGATGTCTGGGGACAACTCCTTGATTCTTTCGTGCCACTCCTCACATTTATTCGTTATTCCATCCACGTTCATGTACCAAACCTTCAACTTCTTTTCAATAACTGTGGTCAGGGGAGAGAGGTGGGTTAGGGGGAGCAGGGGCCTATAGGGGTTGGTGTGGGGGTAGGGTCTGGTGTGGGGTGTGGGAGCAGAGGGCCTATGGGGGGTTTCATTGGGGATGGGGGTGGTGGTGAGGGGGATGGGGGAAGAGGGCCTATGGAGGGTTACAATGGGGGAGTGGGTTGTGATGAGGGGGATGCAGATAGAGGGTACAGTGTGTGAGTTGCTGTGGGTTACTGTGAGGGTGTGGTTTGTGGTGAGGGGGATGGGGGAGAGGGTACAGTGTGTGGGTTACTGTGGGTTTCTGTGGGGGTGGGGTTTGAGCTGAGGAGGATGTGTGGGTTACTGAGGGTTACTGTGGGGGTGGGGTTTATGCAGAGGAGGATGTGTGCATTACTGTGGGGGTGGGGTTTGTGCTGAGGGGGTGGGGTTTGTGCTGAGGGAGATGGGGGTAGAGGGTGCAGTGAGTGGGTTTTGGGTTAGGTCGTTTGATTGCTTTGGGATTGCCATAGTTGTGTTCCTTCTGTGGTGGTACTGGAGGGGGTTGTGTTTGTTCTTCCACATGGGCCTGATTTCTACTGCTCTCCATCTTCCTTGCCTCCCATTCCTCCTTGCGACGTTGCACCCTCTCTTTCAGTGTCATCCTGTCTTCTTGTGTTGTCTTGGTCGAGGTACACACTCCGTAACACCTGATTGTCCCTTAGCCACACATTCGCTGCCTGACCACGGTAGAGTGCGGTTGTGCTCTGCACCCCTCTGCTGTTTTCAGGCGAGCTACCTAGTACCAACATGGTGCTGAGTGTGAGGAGGCGCGTAAATACCATCGGTATTGAACTGCTTCATGGGGCAATTTCACCCACTTCAGCGCAGGTGTTACTCCCGACCATCATCAGGGAGACGTATGGGATCCAGGACGATGAAGTTTATGGTGTTGCCCTGAATGGAGCATATAGGATCTTCCTTAAACTGAATTCCACATCTGTGTACGAGTCATTTGTCCATAGATTTCAAGACGTGAGTCCTGATGCTACTCCAGCTGTGAAGGTGCATTTAATTGACGTATCCCACTACTTTACGTGGGTCAAGCTCCGTAATGTACCATTCGAGGCAGATGAGGCTGACATACGATGTGTTTTTGAGGCGTATGGAACTGTACATCTGGCACAGCAAGGCAAGTGGGCGGCAGGTGCTTATATGGGCCGCCTAGAGGGGACATTTACCCTTAAGATGACCCTAAGAAATGCCATCCCATCTTATGTCGTACTGGAGGACTTTATAACGCAGGTTTTTGTATCATACGTTGGACAGAGACGTACGTGCAGGTTATGTGGAGCATACGATCATTTGGCGGCTGTGTGTGTGAAGCAGCGGCGGGTACCTCCACAAACTAGTGCAGCACCTGTTACCAATGTAGACGCTGTTGCTACGAGCCCCACGCACAAGCATGAGCGTGGGCGATTGTGGAGTGAGGAGGTGGAGACCCACGAGAAGCCTAGCATGTGTGAGGCAAGCTGTGTCCCACCAGAGACCGATATTTTGAAGGAGCAGAGTACAGAAGTGTGTGTGCAGGAGGAGGTAAAGGCGATTGAGGAAGAGCTTGTGGAGGTGTTGAGGACTTTGTCACCGCCTGTAGGGATGGAGGATGAACCTGCAGGGGTGCGAAACACCGAGTTGACAGTGGAGGAATGTGACATACAAATACATAGCAGGGAAGACGTGGCGAGCGGTGTGGGAGAAACGTCGCCGTGTTTTAAGGGACGAAGCACAGTGGAGGTTGAGGTCCATCGTGCGGCCTCCTTCGACGATAACATGGAGGACGTGGTTCTCACGAGGAAGAAAGCGGCGGCATCAGACTCTGATGATGTCCTGACGCCGGCACAGAGACCTGGGAGGGTGGATGAATTTCGTCGTGGTAGCCAAGACAAGAGGCACCGGAAGAAAGGGGATGGGAGGGAAGGTGATGTGAAGACTTGTAGAAACCCAGGTGCAGGTGGTTCTGGGAAGAATGGAGAAAAGAGGCAGGGGTGGAAACTTTAACAGAGGCCTCAGGTGTATGACTGTGAATGTGAATGGACTGTGCCAGGGCGTAAAAAGGGAATGGTTTAGATTGCTTCTGCTCAAATATAGAGTAGATGTAGTGTTTCTTCAGGAGCACAATTTCAAGGAGGGGAAAGTGCTGGAAGTGGCAGGGTTTCAGGTGGTGACTCTGCCATCTGTACGTCTGAAAAGTGGTGTGGGTATCATGATCAGGGAGACGAGCCCGTTTGTGTTGCAAAGAAGTGAGGGGGAAGGGGGGGAGAGTATTGCGTGTGAACGGGTGGTGGATGGGGGAGAGGGTATCTTTTGTAAGTGTGTATGCACCAGCAGAAAATGATGTGAGAGTAAAAAGGGATTTTGTATGTGAAGAACTAGTTTTCTTCTGACGTGGTTTACCTGCAGTGGCCATCGTTGGTGGGGACTGGAACTGCGTTATTAGGAGGGCTGGCGTGGAACCAAAAGGGGCGGGGCATGTGTCGACGGCCTTGCGAGATCTCTTGAGGGATATTCAGTTGTGGGATGCGGTTGGAGGAGGGACGTGGGAGGTAGAGCACACTTTTGTAAGAAAGGGTTACGTGGCTAGGTTGGAGAGGCTGTATATATCTCAAGGGGTTTGGTTGACATTTTTCTGTACAGTAGAAGTAGCTTATTCGGATCATCGGGCGGTAGTAGCAGAGGTGGCGCGGGAGTCACTAGCAGGTATATCTAGGGGATATTGGAAGTTAAATATAAGTGTGTTAGGCGATGAGGAGGGGATAGAGGGATTTGCAACGCTGTGGGAGGGGTTAAGTGCAGAGGTAAATGGGGTAGAGGACATGGTGATGTGGTGGGATGGTGTGGCTAAAGAACGGATTAAGCAATATTATGTAAGAGAAGGGAAACGTATCAATTCTTTAACATATGGGCTTGCCAAGTATTTGGAGGATAGGTTATGGGGTTGTTATGCGAGGGGGGCGGTGGCAGGCACTTGTCCTATGGATGATATTATGCAATTAAAGGGAGGCTGCGTGAGGTACAGGATGAGAGGTTCCAAGTGGTGCGGGTACAGGCTGGGGTGGAAGAGGTGTTATGGGGCGATAGACCTTCATCATGCGTATTGCGTAGGCAAAAACAAAGACAGCAGGCAATGGCTATTCCATGGTTGGAGGTTCATGACTCGATAGGAGGGTACAGGGAGGGGCAGGTCATACAAGCTATGGAAGGAATGGGGGCATTTGCAGATAAGTGGTATGAAAAGTACTGGCAACAAGAAGGAGTAGAGGATGGTGTTTTAGAACAGGTGAGTGGGAGTGTGGTAGGTCAGTTGTGTAACAGTGATAGGGAAGCACTGGGTGGGGAAATAACTGAGGGGAAAATTTGGAGGGCTTTAAGTGGAATGCGAAAGGGCAAAGCACAGGGAATTGATGGACTCCCGGCAGAGTTTTATCAGCAGAATTGGGAGCTAATGTGGCATTTTTTGGTTAGTTTATTAAATTGCATGAAGGAGAGAGGTGAGCTGGGAGAGAAGCAGGCAATGGCTGTCGTTGTCTTGGTACCGAAGGGTAAGGGGCAGCATACACTTCGGGATTACCGGGCGATCTCATTGTTATGCGTGGATTACAAGTTGTTTGCCAAGGTTTTGGGGAATCGGTTTAAGTGTGTGGTGGGGAGGGTAGTATCGAAAAATCAGTTTGGTTTGCCAGGGAGGTCTATGGTGGAGGGGCATGGGTTACTTAGGGATTTCGTGGAGACAAAAGGGGGGAGGGGGGAGGTTTGGTGGCACTCGATTGGCAAGGGGCATACGATAGAGTGGATCAGACAGCATTGAGAGCCATCCTCAGGGGACAGGGGTTTGGGGAAGAAATAGTGGGTTGGGTTGAGGCATTGTATCGAGGTGCAATGGCAAGGGTACAGATTAATGGTCAATTGGGTGGGAAGATTGTAATGGGTAGAGGACTTAGGCAGGGGTGTCCTATGTCACAGTTACTGTTTGCGTGCGTACAGGATCCCTTTTATAGATTGGTGGAGCAGCGTATGTGTCACGTAGAGGGACCAGGAAGTGGGGTTGCGAGGGTTTGCCCAGTTTTAATAGGGTATGTGGATGATACTACTGTTCTGCTTAGGGAGGGGATGTCAACGGACACATTAGATGGGGTAGTACAAATGTTCGCAGGGGCAACTGATATGAGGGTGAATTCAGACAAATTCATGGTTATGGGGTTAGGAGCTTGGGCGGGAGGGGTTGAGTGGGATAGTGCAGTCGTGAGGAAGCAGGTAAATTCGTTAAAAATTTTCGGTCTTATCTATGCGGACGATCTAACTGTGGCACGCGTGGAAAACTCGATTAGGATGGTAGACAGGATTCAGGGATGCTTGGGTGCATTGCGACCTTATCATTTGACCCTTGTGCAGCTTGCCATTGTTATTAACATCTTACTGTATAGCAAAGTATGGCACATGGCAGCCGTGTTCCCATTAACTGGGGCGGCAGTAACGAACATACTTAGGAGGGTTTTTAAATTCTTGTGGGGTTCGGGCTGTGATTGGCTTAAAAGGGACGTGGTAATGTTACCTGTAAGTCAGGGGGGCTGGGATTGCTGGACTTAAAGCGTAGGGTCAAGTGTGTCTTCATTAAAAGGGAGGTGATGAGGGAAAGTGTGGGTGGGGGGGTTTGGCCAGGATCCACAATAGATTGCAACGGATGTATACAGGAGTTGAGTTGCATGAGTGTGAAACTGTGTTGAGGGCTCTGGCGTGGGATCGAGAGCCAGCAAAGGTTAAAATAGGTAGGTTGTGTAGATTGTTAGTCGGGAGGGTTGTAGCGCCTGTAGAGGGAATTTTCCCCATGTATGCATGGGGAAGTATATGGAATAGGTTGAGTAGGATGAGCTTGCAACCTCGTGTTCGGGATGTAATGTATCGTGTTCTGCACGGCATTTTACAGTCGGGTGTGGTTCTACCGGATAGACGAGTAGTTGACGGGGGGGAGTGTGGGATATATGGTGGGGAGGAGTCGGCGTTTCATGTAGTATATTTTTGTGACGGACTGAGGATTGTCAAGGGGTGGTTAAATAGGGTGATATATAGGGTAGGAGGTCAAGGAATTTCTGTATTGAAAGCATTAACTCTCGATGTGGGGGATTGGGATGAAAGTGTCATCAGAGCTGTGGGGTACATTATGGTAGATTATATATATAGTGTGGGGATTGCGGGGGAAACAGGTTAGTGAGGTGAAGAGGAGGGTGTTAGCGGTAACGTTCTATAAAACAGTATGTAGAAATAAGGAAATTTATGGGAGGAGGTGGGTGAGGGATTTTTCAGAGGGATATAGGCAACTTACGTTACAGGTTTTATTAGACTTGTAATGTATGTGGGAGGGGAGGGTATGACTGGAGAGTGTTGCTGGGGTAGGGAAGTCATGGGTGAAAACAGGGTCGCCTCCCTGGTTATGGATGACAACAAATGTTTGCGTGTGTGTTGGATGAGTGATGCGTGAGTGAATAATGTATGGACCATGGGTGCAAGCGCCTGTGGAGCTGGCCAGTTTCTTGAGTGGCATGGATTATGCACTATTCATATAGTACTCATGTTCCTTCAAGGTAGTAGTGAATGATGATAAGGTATAAATGGGAGGGGGGGAGGTCTTTGCCTCTATCACTATGCAGAGTGAGGAGTAGGGTAGTATATTGTGTTGGAAGTGATGGACAGTTGCTTGTTCAGTGTGTTGTAGCATAATGTGTAGATAATAAGCATATTATTGTATATAGAAAGATGAGACTACATACAAGTTGGACTTGGAATTGTACTATGAGAATTACTCTCTTACGCCTGATATCTTAAGGCGGATTTATCAACTGTGATCCATTCAAATTAGATTTATTATTATGTTGTTATCTATGTACATAGCAGTCTTAAGTCATATTATTATGTTCTTATCTATGTACATAACAGTCTTAAGTCATATTATTATGTTGTTATCTATGTACATAACAGTCTTAAGTCATATGATGTGAGTTGTGTTTAGGTGCAGTTGTCACAATAAGTTTTGTTTTATCTGTGTTAGGGAAGTATGTGGAATTTTTTGCGTGTAGCCGCTACATGGCCGGGGTTTATACTTTATACCTTTGTATTCTGTGATGTTTTTCATAATATAAAATTTTTTTTAAATATACTATGTTGAATGAATAGGGTTACATGCTAAGATAATTGCACATAAGTTGCCTTTGGGAGGTGACATTCATTGTAGCAACCTTCTTAGAAAATTAATCTTTTGAAGTGTATTCTCTTTCACCGGGTTGAGGTGTCATTGTGTTTAAGTAAACACATCTATCCCATTGTAAATATTGTTATTAATTTTTGTGTCTATGGTGTTACTGTATCACTCATGATAGTGTAATTACTATGTATCCTTTAATGTCAAGTTAAGATGCAATCAGGTTGGTGATGGCTATATTTTGCGGGAGGGGGGGGGTAAAATTGTGCTAATCAGCCTTTTTCAGTCTTTTCTCAGTTGTCGTTTGAGGTATATTTTTGATAAATATTTTCAAGAAAGAGTGAAAACACTTTGTCTTGTGCACCAAAACTGGAGGAAATCGGACGGTAAATAAAAAAACTACATTTTTGGGCCCGAGGCACCCCTTAAGCCTTCAGAGGTATAATTCTGGTATAATTGG